>NC_080193.1:61068930-61161430 GCF_030028045.1 Hippopotamus amphibius kiboko | reverse complement strand
CATGAAACACATCCTTTTTTAGTTTCCTCGATACCAGACTCCCCTGGGGTTCCTCTTACTTTTTTGGTTACTCATTCTCAGTCTTTTCTCAGTGACTCCTTTCCTAGTCCTTCTCTGAATATCAGAGTTCTCCCAGGATCCATCCTGTATTATTTTGTCTTCATTTACCTTCTCTCCCTAAGTTACTTCATCTAGTCCCATAGTTTTAAGTGGTGCCTACACGCTTATCTTTATATCTCTGGTCCTGACTCCTCTCATGAGGCCCAAATGCTTACTGATTACTCAAGATGTCCCCTTGGATATATGTTGGCATCTAGTCATCGCAAACTAAATGTGTTTTAGAGAGCTCTTGATTTTTCCTGGACTAAGCCATTTTCTTTCCCAACCTTCTTCATTTCAACAAATGGTACCCACACCCAGCACCTTAGACCTAGGAGTCCTCCTTGAGTCCTTCCTCTCCTTCATCTTCTAGAGTCAGTCTACCAATGCCTCTTTTTGATTGTAATCCCCAGAGATATTTCAAATCTCTTTGTTATTTTTCCCATCTCCACTGCCACCATCCTTGTCCGCACTGTCATTATCTCTTGCCCGGTCTACTGAGATAGGGTCCCGATTGGTCTCCCTGCTCCCATTCTTACACTCATAATCCATTCTCTACCCAGAAAGAAGCTAAAACGATCAGTTAAACCTCTAAATCAGATCATGTGGCTCCCTTGATTACATGATTGTAGGCTGCCAGTATCACTTAGATGAAAACCTGAACTCCTCATAATTCCTCATGGAACTCCGTCCTTCCTTTTTGCATCATCACATAACACTCAATCCCCATTTCACTATATTCCCACCATATTGCTCTCTTTTCTGTGTCATGAACATGGCGAGAGAGCTCATTGATAAACTTTTTGTTGCCTTTGCCTGGAATGCTCATCCCTGGGCTCATCCCACGTTGCCTCCTTCTCCTTTGTTCCTAACATTTCCTCTCAACTGTAACCATTCCTCAGAAAAGCCTTCTTGGACCATGTAAAGTAGATATCTTACCACTACTCTGCTCACCCTCATGATATGATTGCCTTCATTTTTTGAGAGAAGTTATCACAAGCTGAGATTATCTTGTTTATTATTTGAATAACCATGTGTTGTCTATCTCTTCCAGTAGCCCATAAGCTACTTGAGGGTGGGAATCTTATCTGACTTCATCTCTTCTGTATCCCCACCACCTAAAATAGTGACTTCCCCATGCAAGGCTCACAATAAATATAGGTTGAATGAATGAATGATAATTAGTAATGCCCATTGGCACTTCACAGTTACAAGGAGACATGCCTGCAAGACAGCGGACAGCAGAAATAATTCTGGAACGGTAAATGTATACCGAGTCTGGTATAAAAAGTATTGGGTTGAGTTTTTCCTTCTTCAAGCAGAATTCCCTTGGTTAAAAAAATAATGGATAAGGACTTCTTTGATGGTCCAGTGGTTGAGAATCCGCCTTCCAGTGCTGGGGACGCGGGTTCGATCCCTGGTCAGGGAACTAAGATCCCCCATGCCACAGGGCCACTAAGCCTGGGCGCCTGCAATTGCTGAGCCCGTACACTCTAGAGCCCAAGCGCCACAACTAGAGAGAAGCCCACATGGCACAACAAAGATTCTGCGAGCCGCAACTAACACCTGATGCAGCCAGAAAAAAAATTAAATAGATAAATAAACTAAGGCTTCTTTAAAAATGACTATATAGTATTTAACATGCGTGAGATACATCTGTCTGTATCAGCATGCCCAGATCTTAGAAACAAAATGAAAATGAAAAAGTAACTTTCAGAATAATACATAGTGTATTCATGTATAAAAATGTAAAACTCCATAATGCACGTCTTGTTTACATATACAACTTAGGTGGTAAAAGTAGAAAACCCTGACTTCCTGGACGGAGCCATTCCATCTTCATTATCATGGTTACTTCTGAGATGGGCAGGGAATGGGACTCAGGCAGGGAACAAAGGAGACTTCAATTGTATCCGCAAAGTTTCATTTCTTTTATTTAAAAAGTCTGAAGCAAATTTGACAAAGTGCTAACATTCTGCAATTGGGTGGGTCGATGCATGTTTATTATATTTTTCTTTATAATTACTGTACTTTCTACGTTAAAAAATAAACTTAGTTAAGGGCTTTATATACCTGTGGTCTGAGGGGAACTTAAGGAACTGATTCATAAAATATAATGTCCTTGTATTTAAATCAGTGGTTCACTAATTCAATTTGGCATCTATATGATTCTTGGGTGGGCTTCCTTCTGGCTGGCGTCTGTGTTTTTGGGTCAGACTGAAGTGGTGTGGAATGTGGAAATAGGACAGAAAACATCTGTGCACTAACTCAAATCTCTCTCCTCTGTTCCTCCAGGGTTGGCTTTTCTTTTTCTCTCCTGACATAAGCGTGGCAAAAGTAACAAATGTCATTTATGGAGGACATACTACATGTTAGGGACTGTGTACACTATCTCATCAAGGCTCACAGGAACTCAGTGAGGTGGATATTATCACCCCTGTTTTACAGGTGAGAAGACTAAACCTTGTGCCAGGCCACGCAGCCAGCAGACGATGGAGGTAGAGGTCGGAGCTAAGTTTATTTGACCCAACGCTGGGGGGTTTCTATTCTATGACTTTGCCTATTGCCCTTTGACCACAAAGCGCCTCTTTAACTTCCAGATTTTTTCATTTCAGGTTTTGCTTCAGATTTAAAAGCCGCCTTTCTTTCACTCATGTACTTGGTCAATGATCTATCGCTTTCATGAAAGACATTTAAACGGAGCTGAGTTTCAACTCTGAGATGAGACAGAGAGTAATATTATTTAGTGCCCAGCATCCCTGCTACAGACTGGAACCTTACGGATGAAACACAGGGTAAAAACAGAGTCAAAATTTTATTTTAGTTACATACACACATATGTGTGTATGTATATATATGGATGTGTATATAGATATGTATGTATATACGTTCATGGGGGAGTGTATGTGTATGTCTTAAGAGAGTTTGGCAAAGATATCAAATGAAAGTGGGGGAAATTTGGAGCAACAGATGAGTACTATTAAGAACTGTACTCATAAAATTTTAGATTTGTGCTAACCAAGGCTGAGCTTTGTGAAATAGACAAGATTTATCTTCTCAGGATCTACTTTATTTTATTTTTTTGTCACTCTCAGTAGCTAGAGCAGTGTTTCTGCCTATACATTTCTTGAGTGAGTGACAGGTTTTGACACCCACCCCGTGTGTGGGACCCTGTCCCTCACCTCACTCTCCCCACCACTGAGTTTCCCATGATTGTCTGGGGCACCCAGAGCCCACCCTCTGGTACCCATCCTAGGAACTGCCCCCAGCGGCTTCAACTCATGAACATTCCCTCAAAGATGAATCCGCCTTATTGCTTCCTGGTGAGAAAGGCATATCTGGGCGACTGCATTCATTAATGTAAAATGGCCAATATCTTAGCTGTAACAAGCAGTACATTTTCATTTTAAAAGGTCGGTCTCATTTGCCCCTCCCTCCACCCCCATGATGACTCTGTGAATTTCAGGCATCATGCCATAAAAAAAACAAGGAAGATATTTTAGGGAAATGATCTTGCTATGCAGGTTTCAAAGCAGGCATGTTGCCGCTTTTTCTCTCTTTGTGTGCTCTAATTCTGGCATTCAGACCATCATGCTGGATCCTGTCCGGACACTGAGAAATGTGTGACCATGCTTTTTTTATGGAAGAATGTAGATATTATTTTGTCTTTCACTGCTGATTGGGAAGAGAGGTTTTTGTAATGAAGGCAGATAAATGAACATAGAGATAAGTAAGAATGGGCAAGAAAGGTTTGATTTCTTTTTTAAGTTATAGCCATGATACTGAAAATATAAGAGAGAGAAAATTTTTAACAATTGAGACATGGAAATTATCAACTTGAATCAATGGAAAATAACACTTTACATGAACATATATGGGTGCATGTTTTCTCTCATTTACTGCTGAGATGTCACTTTGTTCAATTCATCAGAATGTCAGCCTGTGGGCTTTAAAACAGACCTATATTGGCCAGAATAACAGTGATACCAACGGTAACACCACAGACTTTTTCAAAGCCTTCTTAAGGATTTTGAAGAATTTAAAAGCTAACCAAAAATCAATTTCATGGATATAGAGGGCAGTTCTATAAGTCACTTTGTGCTCACCTGGGGGAGTAGATTTACTTGTAGAAGTTTTAAATAAATCATCTAAACAGAAAGGAGAGATTAGATCATAGGATGGAAAATTTCCGAGATTACATGTCTCCTTTGTGACCTCTCTTTTTTATTTCTTCATAGATATACTTGAGGGTCACCTCATGGTGAGAATAGCAGGAATATTATCGGTCCCCAGATTTACTTAGAAAGGTAAATAAAGCTCTTCTTTATTGTCAAGTAAATATAAATGCACTAGGGCCTGTTAAGTCTGGTCCATTGGAATAATATCTGGTGCTTTCTATCGCTTCTCTAGGTATTAAGTGCATTTGAGAGCAGTGGTCAGTTATGGTAATCCCTCCTCCAATCTGCTCACAAAAACGGATTTATCTTTTATACTTCTTAAATGTTCTGTGAGTTGATTGATGGTTAGGTGAGATAATTAATGAAAAGCCACTTCTATCTGATATAGTTATATTTTACCTTCAGCATAATTTCTGGATGCTGTAACTGTGTAACAATAGCTTTCTAGGTATCTTTTTTACAAAAATTACAGTTGACATGAGATGATGTCTGGGATTTGCTTTAAAATACTCAAGGGAAAAAAGTGGCAGATAGATGAGATAAGACTGGAAAAATATTGGTACTTGTTAAATCCAGGCAATGACTACTTGGAGCTTTATTCCACTATTCTATGTACTAATGCTTTGGAGTTACATGTAAATTTTTCCCTCTGCATTTTTAGTTACAATTCTCCTATAAAAGTTTTTTTCCTCATCAACTATTTGGCTATCCTGAAATACTACTCATATAAGAGAGTCAGAATAAATACCTGATTTGTTTCCTTTACACATCAATTTTCAGAGTATTGTTCTATTTTTCTAGGTACCCCTTTTTGGTGAGCAGTGAATTTTTGTTTATTTTGTTGGTATTATTACTTGATTTAAAAATATATTTGATATCTTTCAATCCATTGCAATTATTATACATTTTGGTGCTTAATTTATCCCATCTTAGGCTAGTGGGAATCTCTTCCAACTGGCTCCTGTGTACTTTTGACAGGATCACTTTAGTCTTCGGTGGCTTTCTTGTCTTTGGGCGGAATGAGCAGTTCCAGAGTCATCTTGTGTATTTCTGGTCCACAACCTAGAATCTATTCTCTCTCCAAGAGCTCAGGGCATTTTCATCTCAGCCATGGAGGTATCTGCCTGTTCAAACTCCAAGGAGGGGACACTGTGAATGAAGGTTACATTGTGATAATGTTGGCTAGCAGAAAGGGGAAAGTTTCTTTGGACGAGGTGCTGCCAGACGTCATTGTTCATTTTTGTGGGTGGCCATGCTTCTCACAGATATCACTTATTATTACAGTGAGCCCAGGCCAGCCAACTACCTCTTTTTAACTTGCTCCAGACTTATTTTGGCTTACAAACACCGATCCTGCTGGCTTCTGCATGTCTCAGTTTCCATGGCTCAATCTTTGCCCTCAAATCTTTCTAATGCCCAGCCGTGCCCATGGGATAATTGGCTTCTCAGTTATGTTTGGCTCACATTCTTCCGCTCAGCATCTAAGTTAGAGTCAAAAATCGACATCATTATCTTCATCCACAAACTTGATAATATTTTTAGGCATAACAGTGATCACTAGAACAAGAGTGATCAAGGCGTGCACATTTCTAGTCAAGGGCTTTGCACACACAATCTCATCGTCTCACTTCGTCCTCACCACGTCCTATGAAGTGCGTGTTACTGTCCCATTTAATAGGTGAGCACTCTGAGGCTAAGAGAAGTCAGGTTACTCCTGTAAGGAGCTGGGAGTCCCACAGAGGACTCTCTGAAGCCAAAGCGGGCACCTTTAACCACTGTTTAATGCTTCCTCTATCGCTCAGGAATGCCAGAGATACAAAGAAATATAAAACATGGCTTTTCCTTCTCAAGGAGTTTATAATCCTAGCTGAGAAAGATAGGATCTTCACAGAAAAAAAAAAATCAACATGAAGAAGCATATGACAAGAGACATGTAATTGTTTCCCTTCCAATCCACTTACCCTGTGCTGTCAGATTAATCTTACTAAAACGTTTTTGCTCTCATGACCCCCCTGCTTCAAACTTCAGAGGTTCCCCACTGCCTTCAGGATAAAGTCCAACTTGCTTGCCTGGCGTTTCAGGGCTTCCAAAATTTGGCCCTTACCTATCTTCTCATGTGTGAAATTCCACTGTGAAGCTGGCTTGTGAACTGGGTTTCTAAGCCAAAGGACACGTCTGGTGCTCTTTGCTTTTGTGTCCTAGAAATGTTGTCACGTAAGGGCATCCAAGTTTTACTTAGTTCCACCTTTTAAAACATGGTCCATAAAAGATGTAGTCAATTATTGTTCTGACCCCTCGTCTGTTAGAACTGTCCATTGTAGCCAAACAGGTTTTATTCCCCAAATGCATCTTCACAATTTCTGCCTCTGGGCCTTTGCTCGTGTTACAACCTTGCCTCGATGACTTTTTTTTTTTACCTTGACCTGCCTTCCTTCAAAAGACATTGCCATCTTGGAGCCTCCCTGATTTCTTCAGGCTCTTGTTTAATATGATGTCATTTGAAATTCCTCAGGTCTTACTGTCTGTATCAATGACCATATACAGCCTTAGATTACCACTTATATATATTTAAAACTGTATTTGGTCTTTTTCTAATTATGGAAGTAACAAATGCTCAAAGGAAAAACTTGGGGATGTGCCAGGCACATTGGGAGAAAATTAATTACTGATAATCTCACAACCCAAAGATAAGCATTGCTAATATTCTGTGTGTACACACACATTACAGGATGTAGAACAACAATGGCATCATATTGTACCTACGATTTCATAACTTGTTTTTTCTCTTAGCAAAATTCTCTTGTCAATAGTATTCATACACATAGATTTTAAATGTCTTCATAAATACCTCATCATATAAAAGTTCCCTTGCTTTGTTATTTTATTTTAGTAGATATTTACATTGTTTTTCTATTATATGTTGCAGTAAATATATTTTGCACTTTTTATCTTTTTAATATAGAGGAACTAAGAACATTTGTTCAAAGGTCCACATACCTGGTTCAGAAGCACTTCCTAGCTCTGTTCCCTTGAGCAATGAGATTACCTTTCTGAGTTCACATTTCCTCATCTTTGAAATATTTGTTCAATCACTACTATATCACAGTCTGTTGCAAGATAACTGGCACATGGTTAAGTCAGTAATAAATGTGGGTTATAGTTTTTGTATTTTGGCCTCATGTCTTTTCACCTGTAACTAGACCATAAATCCCTTAACGGAAATACTTTGTCTCATGGGGCCTGTGCTTGTTGTCCTCATGTCTGTCCCATTGTTTTATGCAAAATTGGTGGTTAACAGCTGTTTGTTAATGATTATAACAATGATGCCTCAGTATTCACTGAACGCTCACTGGGTAGGAAGTTACTCTTAGTAAGAGTCTGGGGCAAACCCCAAACTTTCCCAACTTAAAGACTTTAAACTTTTCTCTCCTCATCCAAAGTCTCATTTCTGGTGCTAATCTTGGTTTTCTAATGTTCCAATTTTCCTCTGTATTCTTGACATCCCAGTCATTGCCATTTTTGTTGATTGGCTGTTCTAGTTGTAGATTGTGTTTTAATAGCAGGATTTGGGAAGATCTATGCTACCCTCATGTGATGGTATTTCTAGGGCACTAGTGCATGGCATTGGGAAACACATCTTTGGCTGAGCTAGCCAGTTCAAAAGCCAGCTTCACAGCAGAATTTCACACATGCAAATGAACCATTGTGATCCGGGTCATGAAAATTCATGGAATAGTGGCTAGTTCAGTGTGGATGACCTGTCAATTTGGCAGCCAATCATTTAGTTAAACATCCAAATTACTGGCCAGTTATTCAGACTAAAGCTAGTCTTCCTGCTTGTGACTGGGTTCTATGTAATCCTATTAAAAGCAATGACATTCCCTTTGATTTGTGGCGGCTAATGGTGTAGAAGTGCCACGCAGGCACAGGACGTGTGTCTGGCACAGTTGAAAAGTGGGCATTGTGAGACAGACTGTTTGTGTTACTATTGGATTTATTCTTAAAATACTAAATATCTTCCACTGAATAACAGGCAAAGTATCTTAATTTCATGGGTGCCCCTATTTGCTCTTTTTATCAGTTGTAAATGGGAGGCCCTCTGAGGATTGCAGCATCATTTTTCTATATGTACTAAATGATTTTATCGGATCTATATTTCACTCCTTGGACCAGCCTGTCCTGTCAGGCAGTCAGATGGAAAGCCATGGAGACTCCTCGGGGCTTGGTAGACCTTAGGATTGACTGAAGTGACCATTCATCGTTTCATTCAGATATGAGGTAGTAGTATGGTTATGCTGAGAAGTGAATCTAGAACAGTAAAGCCTAATTACAGACTTCATTGAGAATATAATAAAAACTCCACACTTTAAGTCGAGAGAAATGCACAATCTAGCCTGAAAGTTTGAGAATTCACGTATCTGTCAAAGCCCAGTTGTCCAGGGAACCATGAATTTTAGGTTAAGTTTCCTGCCCTGGGTGTGAGGCTGGGAGCAGGAATAGAGAGAGACAGAGGAGGGGCACAGTGATAGAAAAAGACACAGAGGGGCAGGGAAAGAGATGAACGCAGAGGCAGAGGCAGAGGCGAGACAAGGAGTGTCACTCCAGTTCTCTTAGCGGAACGAAACTTCTCAACACTGTGCTCAGCGAGATTCTAACAAACGCTTTCCGTTGTTCCTAATCCCACCTTCTTCTGGTGAATGAAATCTCTCATATGGGAGACCCAACATAGCCCACACCTGAGGATTTTTGACCTTAGTGCTGAGAAACAACACAGGGACACAGATTTCATTTCAAAGGCAAGTATGTAGGCTGTTTGAAAGCACAGTCTTATAGGTTAAAGGACTATTTGAATTGTAAGTGAAAAAGCCTTTTGTGTACACTTGAATAATTGTACGAAAAATATTACTGATTAGGAAGACTTACCTCATGTCTTTTTCAAAGAGTTTTTATATACGTTTTCATATTTTATTCTCACAGTTGCCCTGATGTTAGGTAGGAGAGAAATTGCTATGTGTATTGTAAATTTAAAGAAATGGAGACAGAATGTGTATAGAGACTTTTCTGGAATTGCAGATACCCAATAAAAAAGTGAACTCTAGAAACTCAATTTTCCAATCTTTGATTCTAGGTTGCATCTAAATATCCCTGTTGATAGTAACATCCATATAACCAACATAAATCCCTTTGCTTCCTAAGATGAAATATGTGGATTTAAAATAGTGTTCTTCGAATGGGACAAAATAAGAGAATCAGAAATTTACAGGCAGTCCTAAGATGAATATTTATCTAACTTCCTCCTGTTAAAGATGAAGCCCTGACTCAGAGACCTTCACACAGCCTCCAGCTGGCCCGCAGGAATGTGCAGAGATGACAGAGCCTAGTACCACGAGGACTTGCCCCCAGATTTCTTGCTTTTGTTGAACCAGGAAGAAGCGGGATATCAAAGCATCTATTCTATGTCTTACATCATTTAGGTAGAATGATTTGGTGATAATTTTGAAATATTAGGTGTGAGTCAAATCCAGTCCTCTACTTAGATGATGCTTGGAAAGTTTAAAATTCCAATAGTATTTCTCAGAAATAGTTTTTGTAGGATAATGTATAGTTCTGCACATTCTGTTGGCCTGGGAACATATAAGGAAATATGAAAGATTAACTGCTCTGCTTCTCAAGCTGTAATAGAGAATCCTAGGTTAGAACAGGTAACATATGTATCAAACATGGATATACAATATAAACATCTACATCCACACACACCCACATCCTTATATATGTATTCATGTGTAAGTATCTATAAAAATTAGGTCTTCAGGTTATTTAAACACTCTTCATTTATAACTTGCTTTTTGGGAATTATTTAGTTATGCAAGATATCACCATATTCAGTATTTTTTTTTAATAATAAACATGTCTAGTCAAAGAAGGCATTAATGAAGCAATTCCCCAAATAAAACAGTCCATGATATCTGAGTTGCAGCAGAGAGAGAGTGTGGTCTTTGTAGTCTAATCAAGATCACAAGACTTGTTTTGAGCGTCTGTCATCTTTAATTTTACGGCACTTCATTTCAGAGTAGGACTGCCAGGGTCACATGCAATTAAAACACAGGCAAGATTTGTCTTGTGAAATCTTAACATAAAAAGTAATGTGTTACTCCATTTTAACTTTTCTACTGAACTCTGTGAACTCACTAATTACTTTTCCCCCCTCTTGTCACCTTTTTGATATGACATGTATTTTATAGAGGAGATAGAAGTTTGGAATTTTTTTTCATATCATGCATACGATTGAGGATAACAAAATTCAACCAGAGAAAAAAGAAATGCTTTTTTTCAGAAATACATTTTTTTAAAGAAATATCTGAGTACTCCAGCTTCAGTTACAAAGAACCTCATAGATCAAATTCTAGGAAATAACTGTTAATCTGCTTAACTAGGGCAGGTAGAAGTGTAATAACGGACCAGCGATTTTATGGAGGCCACGACGGTGAACCAGAGTTTATTCTCTGGGGCGCGGGGCAAAGGGGCTTCCACGTGATTGGCTGTGAAAAGCATTAAAAGCCAGCGCCAACGTGGAGATTTGGAGCGCGAGGAGGCTTGTTCCATCTTAGTGATCAGTAAATTGCATAGACCCTTATTAACCTTATTGATAAGGAGCTTAGGGAAGTCCCATTCAGGCCGCAATATATTCTCCTTTTTGTTCTCCCGTCTGTCTCCGCCTGCGATCCCAGCCGCTTTGCACCGAGAGCCTTTATGCAGCGCCTCAAAATTCAGCGTGAGGAGCTGCGCCTTTCAGTTCCAGCAGCGGAAGGGCGCGCGGAGCGGCCCGCACACGGGGGCTCGGGGCCTGTCGCACGGGGGCTGCGGACACCTGGAGAATGTTTGAAAATTTTGTGCTTAAAGAATCTTTTATATTGCTCCTCTTTCAATGCAGCTGGGGTCTGTAGGGATCAGGGGATTATTTTTGATACCTGTCGAAAAGAGTTATGTCTACACTGATTTTCCATCCCTCACTACTAATTAACCTTATTGTATACAGGAAACAGTCTATTTAATACCTGCATTCTTTCTGTAATGCCAAGTAAAATGAAATCCAGTGTGAAATCTAGTTAGCGTTTGCCTTTTTGAAGTCATTTTTAAGTTTCCAGTTTTAGTGACTGTGACCTCAGAACTGATAGCTAGAAAAATGGGGTGCTCGAACCAATTTTGGTTTCAATTGTATTCTTCACCCCCTCCCACTTAAAAGCCGTCTTTCACCTGGACTTGGGAGGAGACGTTAGGACCCCGCATCCCGAGCTGGACTTTCCTTCCCTGGAGCCTTCCCCGTTGACCTCTCGCGGGACTTTCTAAGGCTTCCCTTCATACCTTCATAGGCTGGCCCCCGGTCCCCTGACTCTGTTTCTCTCCTCAGCTGCTGAACACCTCTGTCCTCTTCCTTGCAATCAGGGAGGCTCGAATTTGACCCAGGGACATCTCACAGCAAAGTTGTGTGGCAGCAGTGCAAATAGATGCTGAAGGAGAAGAAGGAATCTGAGCCCAGGGTTAAAATACTGAAGGGAATCCCATTGGCAGAATATTTGGAGGGAAAAGAAGGTAGGGTCTAGCAATAAAGAGCAGAAATTAAACTGTGCAAAATGTCACCAAATGATGTGGAAAAATCCACACGTCTTGAAGCATGCCTCACAATATGGACTCAGAACACATTTTGCCAGTGATGTGAGAATGGTTAGCTCAAGTCCTGCTCTTAAAATGTGAGTGTGCGTGTCTCAAGTAAACTTGTCAGCTTAAATGGTGCCAGAGGAAAGTGAGGATTTTTCAGGCCGATGCTTTGTATTTGCCAAATTTCTTGGCTTCTGAGATTTTCGTACATTGGTCAGAAAGTCTATGGTCTATAGCTTTTATCTGACACATAAACCCCATATCTGACAGAGCAGCGAAGGTGAGTGGAAGGTGCTGCTGGGTGCTCCGGATGCCTGGACGCTTCCAGATCCAAAACAGGATGTCAGACTTTGCATTCACGTTAGACTTGCACGAGTCAGGTGATCGAATCTCACCGACTCTCTGCTGCTGAGCTTTTGGAAAGAAGTATTTCTTGTGCACTTAGACTTCAAGAGAGGCAGCTGAAGGCGTATCAGTTTGATCATCCTTTATAGGTGGGACTAGGAGTCAGTACAGATACCAGTGAGGTGAGACTATATATAACTTGCAATGACGAGTTGATAGGAAACCCGATGGTGGATCACAGTCGTGTTTAATGTTGCTTATGTTCTGGGTGTTTGTCTTGGTTCCCTCATCCAACAAGTGTGTACTGAGCACCAACTCTGGGTGTAGTGTTACCCCTCTCCCTCACTGCTTTCCTAGCACTCTCCTAATTGAATGAGGTGTGTTCTATAGAACCCAGCTGATTGCTTAAGAATTTTGTGGACCCTGCCTACTTCACTTCAAGCATAAGATAGCAAAAATCAGCTGGATGAGTCTTTAAGGGATGTGTGTGTGTGTGTGTGTGTGTGTATCCTTCTGCCAGGTCTCTCACCAAGACAGCTAGACATTTTCATTTTGACAACACTGCTACAGAAAATTGTCATCTTTTTTGTACAAGATGTTCACTGTATTCTCATCATTTGGATGATTCAGGATCACTCTCCGGCAGCATGAGACACAGCGTGTTTTGATGCCTGCCTCTTTTTCAATTATATCTAAGAGGAAGACTGCTGGGGACCCCCCCTTTTTTTTCATCTTGCACAGGACTCCTAAAGGGCCAGATTTAATTTCAATACAATATTAGGCAGTACAATATGATGGATGATAACAGGACATTGACAAATACAATCCAACACAGGACAATATGAGGTGATGTAGAGTAGAAGCCACCCAAACAAGTACTTTTAAAAATGTGGGGTAAATAAAAAGGAATGAAATTGAGTTATCTGTAGTGAGGTGGATGGACCTAGAGACTGTCATACAGAGCAAAGTAAGCCAGAAAGAGGAAAACAAATACCGTATGCTAACTCACATAGATGGAATCTAAAAAAATGGTACTGATGAACCGAGTGACAGCACAAGAATAAAGATGCAGATGTAGAGAATGGACTTGAGGACACGGGGGACTGGGGAGGCGAAGGGGAAGCTGCGACCAAGTGAGAGAGTAGCCTTGACATATATACACTACCAAATGTAAAATAGATAGCTAGTGGAAAGTTGCTGCATAACATAGGGAGATAAACTCGATGATGGGTGATGACTTAGATGGCCGGGACAGGGAAGGTGGGAGGGAGTCGCAGGAGGGAGGGGATATGGGGATATATGTATAAATGCAGCTGATTCACTTTGTTGTACAGCAAAAACTGGCACAACAGTGTAAAGCAATTATATTCCAATAAAGAGCTTAAAAAAATGTGGGCTAAGAGGCTTCCATGCTGTCCTCTCCATAAAGTAGTGACATGGTTGGTACAACATAGGAAAATTAAATGGTATATGAATGTTAAAATTATAATAGCAATAACATGAATGAGATTTAGCCATCTACTCATAACAACAAAGGTACTCTATATTTCTTTGGGGAAATACATAATATCCCTCTTGTTCTTTCATGAAAATTAGTGAAAGTGAAACTCTCATCAGGTGTTTTAACAGGGGAGGGACCAGATATCCACATCTGGGGTATAAATATTTAGGGTGTTTATGTGTTTACGTTTCTTCATTTTTTTCCTTTCTGGATGAGCATATAGTACAGTGGTTAAGGCAGGGGCCTCTGGAGCCATACTATTTAGATTCAAATACTAACCTGACACTAACTACATGAACTTGGATAAGTTCATTATTTTCCCCCTTAGTTTCCTCCAGTATAAATCAGGGATAATAATAGTACCTCCCTCCACAGAATTATGAAGATTAAATATAGCAATATGTATAAAGTGCACTTCTGGCTCTTAACCAGCACTCAAGAAATGTTCGCTAATCAAAAGTTCGTCATTCCAGGACTGATTTTTCTTGGTGGCCCTCTGAGTGTCCAGAGAAGCAACGTTGTCCCGAGAGAAGGGAGGGAGAAATCCCAGCAGGTGAGAAAGAAATGACCTGGTGATCGTCTGGGAATCACGCAGGAGGCAGAAGGTGGTGGCATGCACGCTCATCTGACTTGGGTATGACTTGGTCCAAATATCTTGACGTTACTGTCAAATGTCAAATCATTGTCAGAATACCAGGATCAGTCCTACCCCAAACCAGCAAAATGAAGATGGCAAGGGGCCTGCAATAAAGGCTGCTTGGCACCGAGCAGTTGTAATTCAGAGATGGTGAGTAAAGCTCAGAGCTGCAATAGGATGATGCTCCTTAATACTGATTTCCGCGTCTTCTGCCACTGTCTGAATTCAGATCTGCGTTAATAGTATGATAGCAGTCATCTTCTGTCTGGCAGTAGTGCCTATAATTTCCCCCTGCTTCAAACTCTGCTTCATAAAGTTGCCAGGAGGATCTTTACAGCTCTGCTAAAGTCACTTTGCCGCTAAACAACCTTCAGGGTCTCAAAATAGACTGCAGACTTAATATACAACCTCTCGGTATGGCATTCCAGGCTTTTTGGAGTTTGGTCCTAACTTTCCTTCTCATCATCCTCAGAAGATCATAAAGTTAATTGTTAGTCAGTAAGCTGGAAATCTATCATCTACCTCCAGGAGGGCCAACTTCTATTTTCACGGTGTATTACCTGTTTTAATTTCCGTCACATGATTCCATTATATAGTCTTAAGAGGTGAGATAAGGCAAGTACGATTCTATTTTATAAACTGAAAAACTGGGACCCAGATAGAGTAAATAATTTGCCCAGGACCTAAATGGCAAGTTCTCCTGAGTGCTCGTTTCTTAGTCTGCTTGTTTTCCGCTCTTAGCCATTGCTCTGGCTTATTTACATAGCCCCACGGTTTGCTTTACGTGCTACCATTTTCTGGGGAGCTGGCTTTGCAACATCGGAAGGTTTGACAACACTGTGTTGAAAAAAAAATGGACGTCCTTGGGCTGAGTCAGTTTAGGTATGTTTTATTAGGTGCCCTTAAAAATCAGGTTTCACATAAGTTTCCAAATTTCTGGCTTTTCACGAAAAATCTGAAGGTCTGGCAACATTGTACCTACATGCGCAGGTAAGCAAGTCCAGTTTGAGCTGAGAAGAAGCAGGCCCTTTGTCTAGGGGTCGAGCTTAAGTTGTTGAGTGCTGCCACTTCCTGATACCTTAAGCCTGCTCTTCTTTACAAATTATTTACATTACTGCCTGGCCCTAGTAAGCATTTTAGTTTGCAACCCTTGGTTTAAAGAAAAAGATCCATCTATTTTCTAAAAATAAGATGAAACATTTTAATTGAGGAAATAATATGATTATTATGTTTGAAGAAACTCTTTCCTTTTTTTTTTTTTTTCCGTATGAAGATTTGAGTTTCCCGGAAGAGAGTTGATATTGTTTTGGTTTTATTTCTCATTTTTGACAACAGAGCAGTTTGACCCAGAACTCTTAGTGACAGTCCTTTTGGATGAAAATCTTCGCGGGGCCTTTTAATTAAGAATTGACAGGGTGATTAACTTATAATTCACAAAAAAAAAAATGTGGAAAAGAGAAGTACAGGTCAATTTCTAGCTGTGTTAAACTGTAAGGACAGCACCATTGGCAAGTGATTGTTCCCTTGTAACAGCTTTTCTAATTTTTCTTAATTGGATCCTTTGTTTTCTAATTGGATAGAGAGAACTATCGTATGGCTTTCAATTACTAGCTGTGGCATGGTGATCCTGTCATATGGCATATGCTAAGTAAAATCAGACTCACAACATATAGGATGGAATAAATACCCTCTTCAAGAAGTTTTTTGTGTAAGAAAGAGGGGCAAGCTCCTGTGTCCTGGGAGGTAAAGCCATGCTGCAACGGGATGTACTAACTACCTTGATTTTCCAGAGAGACTGCTTTGGACTCCCACTATGTTAAGGTTATAATTTCTTTAAAATATTTGCTCATCATAATATATAAATGCTTCTAAGTATACAAGATTATTTCTTGCATTCCTAGAAAATGTTAAAAAATTGTACACACACGCGTGCACACACATATAAACACACACACGAGAAAATGCCAGTGTCCTCCAAGTACTTTGTTTTCTTCTGACCACTGGTGAATTTAGAGAGTCTCCTTCTAAGAAACAAAGTTTCTCATTTTACAACCTCCATTGGATCTCTTTTGCCTATAGGATAAAATCTAAATATTTTATCATGTCCTATATCTGACTCCAACTCTGATTGCCATACATGTGCCTCACCGTGATCTTCTCACTTTTCCTTGGAGATGTTAGGTCTTTCATGACTCTGTTCATGCCATTCCTGCTCCCTAGTATGTCTTCTACTTTTTTATTTTGGTTAATTTTATTCATTGGTCAAGATTAGATTGAAAGGGTTAGCTTCCTAGGGAAGCGTCACCTGATTCCCCCAGGCACAATTTGTTTTTTGTTTCTCTGTCAACCATTGAACTTTCTTAATATCTCTGTACCAGCTTCTGCTTGTTCATTCATTCAAAAATACGTTTTGATCAATACAACTGGACAAATACTTTTTGGGCATCTCTGTAGAGGTGCTGAACCCTGGGGCTACACAGTTACCAAGATGGCTGAGTTCCTGATCTGGTATTGAACTAACCCTTAAGTGAATGTCTCCCTTACTGGACTGTGAAATTGCTGAGCGTATTAATATTTGCTTTGCTTTGTATTTGATCAGTAGCGTCTAGACTTGTACCTGGCTCAAATTGGGTAATTAAGAAATGCTCATGTCTTTTAATATTTTCTTGATGGAGAATGTCGATCAGCTTTATAAAATCTAACCCCTCAGTGAGGCAACCTAGTATACCTACAATCTTGGCTTTTAAACTGCGAACAGTTGATAGGACCATCGTCGCTGTCTCTGAGATGTTTTGGCGTAACCCTTTTTATGCCTTTAGTGTGTATAAGTCAGATCCTGTGATGGGGGCTTTGGCTCAGCAACTTGGAATGGTCTTCTCCTAGAGAGGAAACACAGTCTCTGACTAAATGCCCTTAGCAGGCAGGGACAGGACACAGCTGCGGTTTGAATCAGGCGAAATCCCATCAGATTGGAAATCAAGAAGCTGCTGCTTTTGAAGATTATAAATCTGGAAAGCAGCAGAGGCGAGGGGCTGTGAGTCCCTGCTCAGAGCAGGTAGTGCCACTTCTCTCTGGCTGTTAGTGCTGCTTCTGTTTGGCTATTGCTCCCAAATTACTTTAAAGACGGACATGGGAAGAGATAAGACTTTAACACTGGGACTACTAAACCTATTCCTCCCTGCTTCAAAAATAATTAAAGAAGAAGTAATGAGAGTCTTGGAGAAGATCAAATTGAGACTATGGAATGTCATGGAAATGAGCAGGACTTGAATGCCAGAGAGTCTTGTTTCATGTCTCCATGTTTTTCCGAAAGGCATAAGCACAACTTTGAAAAAAAGAAGAGCTTAAAGCTGGCATGTCTGTGAGCTCACTGCTACCAGCGTCTTTAGATCATGGGGTTCTGCCTCATGTGACTTTCCTTGGCTTTGTGGTATTTGTATGCGTCTCACTCGATGAAACCACACTTCAGCATTTATTGTGGTCGCGTGTGTTCCTGGCCATAAGCCGACCTACTGGCGCCATGGCCAGAATCAAGACATTCACCAGCGGCGAGGGAAACTTCTCCCTCCTCAGGTTGCTCCGTGGATGCTGGAGCCGCGTGCACATCTGACGATGTCTCCAGTCGCCTCTCTCCCTCCGCCAGGTACCCCATCCCCGCAGTCAGTCCAGGCCTCTGAGCTCCTTATTGCTCTTGGATCCGTGCTTCATGCGTTTTATTTACATGCTTTATTTTTCATTTTATGAACAAATCGATAACTAGACTTACTCTTTATCACACTGGATTAGTTTTATTTATTCCGTTTGAATTTGATTAAAAAGCTGTCAAACGTAAGTCTACATTTTTATCAGCAGACTACTTTCTCAAAACCAGATATGAGATGTGTTCAGCTAGAACATAGTTTTCAAAATAAAACAGTTTGATATATTCTAGACAGTTACCTTTTTGTTTATCCATGACAACTGAAACTAACAATCAAATGGATAAAGCAATCCCAGTCTAGTCAAGTAATCCTTAGGGCATATGAAAAAAAAAAAGCCTTTTAAAAAAAGTTCTTTCTAGATGGATTTAATATAATTCACCAATAAAGCATCCTCAGAAGCATAATAAAAATTGTACATAAAATGACATAGCCAGGGAAAAGGAAGATATACAGTTTGATGAAGATTCAAAATGGATGTTAACATTAAAAATGAGCAGTCATCCAATTCCTGTATAATATAAAGATCAAAATTGCAGGGCACTAATTTTGCTTCTAATTTATAAGGCAGTATGTTTATGGGACTACAAATAGTATATGTAAAAAAAAACATATCCAATGGCAAATGTTTTGAACTGTCATTTTTCTTCAGAAAAATTGCCATTCAACATGTGTTTGTAAATTTTAGCATCTAGCACCAAGGATAGCTGGACTAGATTTACACTTACAAAAATGTTCTTGAAAGAGGAAATATGTTTATTTTGGTTGAGATCCTGATTTCCTTTGTTCTATTTAACAATCATTCACTTCTGCCTTCTCCCCTCTTTCGGTTCTACCTGTGTACCCACGGGCACAGGCCTGAGGCAGACAGGGTAGTGAAGAGGCTCACCTGCATGGACATACACCCATACTCTCAATCACACTCACACTCATTCACGCATCTACACACATACAACCACACATCCAATGCCCGAGAGTTGCATTAAGGCTGTTTCTGGATATGCCCTGTCCCCTGCGTACTATTTTATAGTGTGGAGCATGCATAATGTATGCCTAGAAGTGCTGGAAGGCACAGCACTGAAGGGGTTAATGTAGAACACATATAGGCAAATATTGTCAACTATTTTATTCAAATGTTTGGAACTTAAACACAAAATCGTCATTAAGTTTTCACAAAATGAGGCATCTGTCGCTTGAAAGGAAAAAAATATTTCAGAAATATGTTTACAGAAATGTAAAAATATTAGGCATCGAGACAGATGTGAACATACTCAGTAACTCGTCTTGTCTGTCAGTCTTCCTGCAAGCCGAAGATCTTACTGTACTCGCTCAGCATGAGCTCGGCGATCTGGTTCTGGTACACCATGTGCACCGCCATGTTCCCCGTCTCGTTTTTAGCTCGCAGAAGGGTGGGTCCAAATACAATCCCTAAGCTTTGGGTGGACATGAGGTTCTTGGATGCTTTGGCCACTATCCTATGGAGAGAGAGAGCGGGAAAAAAAAAAAGATCCATTGGAGCTTGAATAAAATTGTGGCTACTTTTGAATTATATAGTTCTGTGTTCCTGAATTCTTTTTCTTTCTTAAATTTCAACTTAAAGAAGGAAATTAAGGGCAGTGATTGGCTTTGGCAAAACAGAGAAGGCAGCACAAGCAAAAAAAAAAAAATGCAGGTTTCAGAAAAACGACAACTACCACAACATTATTTAATATTCTACTCTTTATTCTTTACTGTATGGGAATAGAACCTATGACTTTTGGGGAAGGATTCCATTCCCATAGTACCTGGCCATGGTGGGTGCTCAATAAATGTTTGTGGAATGAATGAAAGAATAAACTAGCAAAAATTACATAGATTACTGTGGAGGGTTAACAAGTTTCAACCTTTGAAGTGGTTATAGTCAACGGAGGAAACAGGTGAGACATGCATATAATATACAAGAAGCCAAACACACAAAAAATAGAATAATATATGCATAATTAATGATGGAAGGTAGACACAAGGGCTGAAAAAATAATTGTTTTTAGTGATTAGTGTGAGGAAAGTATTCCTGACAAATGCTAATTGCAATATGTTTTGTAGAGAGGGTAGGTTCTGAGACATTCAGGTGTATAAAAATATTCTAAGTGTCCCCACCCCTTTTACTCAGTTTACTCACATCTCAATAAAATGCAGAAGCTTGTAGCATTTGCACAGGATAAAAGTCCCACTGGAATCAAAGAAATGTTTGCTTGTGTAGGACTGTGGAGAGCTGGAACACCAGTGAAACATTAGGACGTGGTTTTATTAATGATAGCGTCTTGCTTGCTTCAACACAGGACTCTCAAAAAGAAAATAAAGTCCCATCCTATAAACTGAGACTTTAAGATAAAAAAAATAATGCTTATTCTCACAACTGAAATGACCTTGGTCTTATATTAAAATTAGGGAGAGTGAGGTTTTAGTGATGTTAGGGAAACAGGGAGAGCATATGGAAGGACAGGGTGCCAAGAAATTCTACACCCTGCATTCCTCCAGAACTTCGACCCAAGGGAAACGTGAGTGCAGAGAATAAAGTGAGGCAAAGGAACGTTTCATTGCGAGGCAGTGGGGTCTCCGGTTGCAGAGCCTATGGGAGCCCTGGAGAACTGGTTGGGTGTAAGAGGACTCTGTGTTTGGCCTGTGTGGGCCTACCTAGTCCCCACTCAGAGAAGGCAGGAGGAAGGAAGACTTGCTCTCTTTCCATCCCTCCACAAACCCAGATCTCGGAAGTACCATTTCTGTGAGGCCATGCCTTCTCTTTCCCGAAAGAGACTGAGAAGGGCCAAAGACTTCAATTTATGACTCCCCACAGCACAGGTTCCTGGTTAGCACGATGTCCTTGACCTGATCAATATTGGTAATAATCAAGCATTATTCTAGGCAATTTTATTTTATTTATTATTTACTTTCAATTTTTAAAATGCAGTCTAGATGGTTTTATTCGAAGCAATTTTATGTCTCATTTAATCCTCATAACAATCCCATGAGGTAGTATCTATTATTAAGCCCTTTTTTACAAATGAGACTAGGAAGGCCAAGAGTGGTGAAGAGCCCGATATCACAGAGGTGAGGCTCAAACCCAGGCAGGCAGTTGCAGCACCCGTGGAAACATCCTTGCCCTGCGGTGTGTCATGGCCCCTGTGCTTCACAACCGGGCTGACTTGTCCCTCTGCCATCCTCCACATGGTTACACATCCTTCCTAAGAGGGTCTGGATTTTCACTCCTCGCTGTAGCATTGTGATCGACAGCCTGGTTACAATGGATTTATTGTGGGCAAAACGACTCTTACACTTGGACTAAATAAATAGACAAAGATATTCTGCCTCCCATTTTCACTGTTCTTCTCCTTTACATGGAAAGCCTTTGTACCTGTGAGTAATGTTGGCATGACGACATTTCTGGAAGGGATCCTCACATTTTAAAGTATCAGTGAGTTATCGGAGACTTCACGTGTAGAGTTTCCTTTGGAATATAAGAAACTGTGCCACTTTGCTACTACATTTACCAGAAGTCTGTAGAATGATCTTAAAACACTCTCCTAACCTGGAGTAGGGCAAACGAGGGGCGCTTTGCTTCCCTTTAACATAGCTATTTACCTTGGCTTAAAAGTCTCTCTTGAGCCTCTCCCAGACCTCTTGATTATAAAAATCACTAGTACTAGTAAGATTCACAGTGAAGGAAAACATTTTTTCTCTTTTGGATTTAAAGTCATACCTTTTTGCGATACTAACTCCTTCACTGACTCTGCCACAATAATAATTTAAAAATTTGTTAAACAAATATGGAGAGAGAGAACTGATCAGTTAATTGAGTTATCTGTTAGGTAAAAGTTGCTTTAACAACATTACCCACGGGTAGCAAAGGTTTAAGCTGATAAGAATTATCTAGCAGAGAACAGGGCTCAGAGGTCATAGGGCATGAAGAAGGTAGAATTATAAGTAAGAGACTATTGAAAGTATGAAGGTGAATGACTGATATAGGACCAATAGGGTAGAAGAAGAACATCAGGACCTGGAGTCCAGGGAGGCTGAAAGAGGAAAGGGATGACCTAAGGACAGACTGACAATGGGAGATATAGTTTCCTAGCTAATAATGGCTATAATTTCAGGTGATAGCAAGACACTGAGATTTGGGGTAGCTGGAAGCCAGAATTGCATCAATTCTTTACAAAGGTGAGGCGAGAAATCAAGGAGGTCTAAGAGCTGATTATTGGAGGGGCCGGTTATAGGGGCAGAAGCTGGAAGAGGTCTGTGGTATCTGGAGGAAACGGGGTGACTGAAGGGGTAACTCGGCTCTCCAGGGCATGCCAGAAAGATATAGCCAGTGGGACTCGAGCTGTGAGGGGAGAAAAAGAAAGGCTGAAATGGGACTAGATTATTATTATTTTTTTTAAACCTTTATTGGAGTATGGTTGCTTTACAATGCTGTATTAGCCTCCACTGCACAACAAAATCAATCAGCCACACACATACAAAGTCCCCTCCCTTTTGGACTTCCCTCATTAGGGAAGAGCTCCCTGTGCTATATATATAATGCTCCCACTAATTAGGTCCATTTTATTCATGGTATCAATAATGTATACATGTCAACCCCTGTCTCCCAATGCCTCCCACCCCACCCATTTCCCCCTTGGTATCCATACATTTGTTCCCTACGTCTGTGTCTCTATTTCTGCTTTGCAAATAAGATCATCTAAATCATTTTTCTAGATTTCACGTATGTGTGTTATTATACAATATTTGCTTTCCTCTTTCTTATTTACTTCACTCTGTATGACACTCTCTGGGTCCATCCATGTCTCTACAAATGACCCAATGCCATTCCTTTTCATGGCTGAATAATATTCCATTGTATATATGTACCACATCTTCTTTATCCATTCCTCTGTCAATGGACATTTAGGTTCTTTCCATGTCCTGGCATTGTAAATAGTGCTGCTATAAAGATTCGGGTGCATGTTAGATTACAATTTTCCCGGTGTTCTTTATACTTTTCCTGCTCAGCAAAAGGTCTGGTCTGAGAATCCAGAGCAGGGCCAGATCTGGAGAAGGAAACCAAGGCTGGGTTTTATGGAGTGAAGAGTAGGAGGCTAGTGGGCTTGTCAGAGCCCCCTCAGGGAAAGGTGTCTCTCTCTTGGCCAGTGGGTCATGGGAGAGGACTCCTGTAATGGATTTCTGCCAATTCATCAGTTTCCTAAATTTCCCATGGACAAGTGTTCACTTTGTGCTCTTCATGTGTAAATGTGGAACATTCATGCCATCTCAACCTGTGTTATTTGTGTCCATGTCTCTGCACACTCTCCAGGTGATTTTAATAAAACCAGTTTTAACTCAT
The DNA here is from genome assembly GCF_030028045.1 of Hippopotamus amphibius kiboko. NCBI lineage: Eukaryota > Metazoa > Chordata > Mammalia > Artiodactyla > Hippopotamidae > Hippopotamus > Hippopotamus amphibius. Next base: position 61,137,960 of record NC_080193.1, on the reverse strand, counting down.
GGGTGCTTTCAAGTAATCTTGTTACAAGTATATTTTTATCAAATAACATATAGTTCTGTATTCTTGTTATATTTGCATTACTGCAGGTTAAATTTTCTTAGCAGCGTGGAATTTTTTCCTAAGTTGGGAAAATTAAGTTACTTGCAATAACTTTTAGAGAAATCAAATGTAGTTAAGAAAGAATGTTAGGAAAATGTGGATGTGTATTATATAGAATGCATGCTATCTCTCCTATTCCGTTATAAAATGTGCTTGTGCACACAGTGTGTGTGTGTGTGTGTGTGTGTGTGTGTGTGTTTGTGTATTTCACTGGCAATTTATGTTCTGAATATCAACCAACCGGTAGTTGGTATATTGAGAAATCAATCAATCTTTAGGTTAGAAAAGATGCTGAGGGTGAAGACTATTTTTGGGTTGAAGTCACCAACTACTCAACTATATGATTCATGTAGATAGGCAAAAACATTGTCACATCAGCATTCACATTAGCTTAAACCCCTTAGAGCAGAGAGTGGTGATAGATATTTCTAGCAAAGAAGGCTCCCAAACTGGGGATGTCTGGAAAATGTATTCATGCTGTTATAGACTTCATTATTCAAGTGTGAACTTACCTACTCTCTACCTCAACAGACTTACAAATAGTTAAGTGGTTGATTTAGGACTACATAAGTAGTCAACCACAGTTTCGAAATATAGCTAGAATACTATGCTACAAAATTATTCACATCTCAAATTTTTTTACCTCAGATCAATGGATATCACAATTTCCACTCTCACTGTGGGGACTAGCTGGGCATTGCAAGTGCCATTATTTCTGAAGGCTTCAACTAGTAAAACATATGTAGAGGAGAAATATAGGCTATTGAAAGAAATAAAAGCCCTGCACGGAAAAAAAATGCAATCTAGTATCTAAGATGGAAAAGTCTCAAAAACAGTAAGTTGTACTTCCAGTAGCTTAAAATGCAGTTGAGCTGTATTATTGGAGGGGAGGATCTGATTCAGAAACCAAATACATTTTTACTATGGGTTTGGCAGTACTTCCAGGACAGCTTTCACTAAAGTGAGTTCTGTAAAATACCATCTCTGTGACATACTTCACAAAAATAGCAGTCTGGAGTAAGAAAAGTTTTGGAGAAAATTATATGCCATTTTTCTTTCTCACAAGTTTACAATGCACAATAGCACAATAAAGGCTCTGACAAGTCCTGCAGGAAACTAACTGTGTTCATCTTTGTGTAACTCATGTGTCCCCTAACTTACTTGAACATTGTGGACCCTCCTTCTTGAGTGACAACAAGGAGCACATATTAAGAAATGTTACCCCAGTGTGCTTTACTAGGGATCTATGAAGTCTGAAACATTATGGATTTTACCCTCCATAGCAGCTAACTCATAGAGGTCAGATTGTGGTCATTTCTGGCAAGTTCCACCCCTCTGGCAGGGCTTAGATTTCATCTGGCCTTCAACTCCATGACAGTGTTGTAAATTCTGAGCTACAATTTAACCTGTTTTCAGCAAAGAAATGAAAGAAAATCCCTTTTTAGGAGGTCAAAAAACAAAGGCCAAAAGGCAAAAGACCACACCTGAATGAGAAAGGTGAGAGCAGAGACATGGTTGAGAGGTTTCCATACAGTAAACTGATGGATGGTAGGAAGGTGCAAAAAAAAGATCTGAGATTTAGATATTAGATCAACATTTGGAAATTCTTCTACATGTTTGTTTACTCACCACTAGTTTACTCCCAAGAAATCCTTGCAGCAAAGATACCTGATCTGAAACAGCATGAAGAGCTCCGAGTTTAGTGCCTGTGAATGCCTGACTAACAGGAAAAAGACCCCAAACTGCAAGTCTTTTGAAAAAGGCTATTTATGAATACTGCTTGGTTTAAGATAGCCTGACAAAAATAATTATGATTTTATGAATTTGTTCACAAAATAGCACTTGATATATATTCATTCTAAAAGAAACTTTCATACTGCTAAGTAAAATTTAAATTTATAAAATCTTGAAGTGGGTAAGAATTCATTTTTCTGGCAAGAGCTTAAAAAGGTGATATACAGTTTACCGAATAAAAAGGAGAAGAAATGCCAGAGCTGCTTTCTGTTGGGTTCGAATGGAAGGAGCAATGATGTATCAATTTTAGATTATTTTAGAAACAACCTATAACCCAGAGCTACAGATGTTGGACCCCAGACACAAAAATCCTCACAGCCTTATGCTGGGTAAGTTTTTCCAAAAGTGAGCTGAATTGCTAACTCAAAGAAATTTCTTAGCTGCTTAAAATCATAGCCAAATGATTCAAACTGAAAGAGAGATTTACTATAAAACTCAAAATTAACGCTGAATTAAGAAGACCAAGGCATTTAATAAATAGTCCAGCTCCAAACAGATATAAGGATGCAAACTTGTCTTTTAAGTTTGTGCTTTGCTGTTACCATAGTGACTTTTGCAAAGGAAGTAGAAAGCCACATAATTGCCTGCAGGACAAGCCTCAAGTTATTGGAGGTGTATTAAAAGTATTCACTTCCCTATCTCTGGATTGCTGTGATTTTCCAACACACGTAACTTTAGGATGGTTTAACTTGAATGGGGAGAGTGCGGGAGTAAATGTACTTTTCCCATCAGGTCACACCTGGCTTGCAAAATACAGCTCATCCACGGTATGTGAAATGTTAATTGTGACTTTGACCACTTCAGTGAAGAGAGGCTGTTAAAAATAGAATACATTTTCAATGTGCTCAACTTATGTTTCCTATGTGCTGTAACTGCTTTGGGGAGGATCCATGCTAACCATATGCTTGCCTACTCTCAATTTGCACAAACGAGACTGCTGTCTACACTGCCCCCCCCCCCCTTTTTTTAGGAGATTGAGGACTTAGCAGGAATTCTCCTTTTTCCCTTAAAGTCATGGCTGTACGTTAGAAAATTTTTTGAATATTGCAAAAGCAGAAGAGCATTCAAAGAATTATCCTCCTAAAAGGGAATTACTGCTATCTTCTGACATTTTTGCTTTTAAATGATCTTTAAAGCTATGTGTATGTAATTCTTTCAAAGCACACTGTGGACAAGGTACTTTGTGTGGCAGCTGCACATCCGCAGCTAACACGGCCTTATTCTTTGCACTTGTTGAGTACCCTCTTTGCATTGATTTCATTGCAAAAGATTGAAACATTTTCAATTATTCACTTGTTTCATATTTATATTGATTGGTCAGTACAGGGAGAGACTAATGTATCTTTAAAGCAATATTCAGAACAATAAGATAGGAGTGACAAAAAAAAAAAAAAAAAAAGACTAGTCCATAGACTTCAAAATGGCTTATTTCTCATTGGAATATGTATTCTATAAGGTGACAGCAACCATAGATAAAATGGGATCTCATATTCAAAGCACTTATGTAGTAGATAATATCAAAAAGGAACACTAACAGTAGTTACTATTTGTTGAATATCTATTACATGCTAATCACTGTACTTCAATTATATCATGATTTTCAAAGGCAGACTTAAAAATCAGCTGTAATTTCTCGTTCTGATTATAAATAATACATTCTATTAGAGAGAATTTGAAAAGTTTAGATAAGTATAATAAAGAAAGAAAAAACCCCACCAGTAACTGTAAACAGTAACTCAAGGTAATCATTATTCATTCATAAAAATCTATTACTCAATAGACCTGCTATTACTCAACACCTGCTAGGTGCTGGATGCTGTTTTGTATGTTGAGGATGGTGCAGTGGGTAAAGCAGACAAAATCCCTGCCCATTTGCAGCTTATAATCTAGTGGGGAACCAGACAATAAACAATACCCTAATCAATATACAGTGTGATTTCAGGCACTGAGGTACTTCAGGAAAAACTAAGAGATGTGGTAGTTCTTCCACTGACCCTAGGAGCCTTTTAAAATTTCCTGATGGACTAGAATTCATCCCCAGGGATTCTTCTTTACTAAGAATGAGTGGAGCCTGCCTGGCTGTAGATAATATAGCTCGCAGATTATTCTACTGTGCAGAGAGAGGTGGAAAGTGCTATACATAGCCGACAAGGTGCTCAGAAGCTCTTTCTAAGGAAGGGACACTTGGGCAGATACTGGCTTATGTGCACACACCAAGGGAAGGAAAACTCCAGGCAGGAAAAAGTAGCTAGAAAGTCCTAGTGGTGAGGTTGTGCTGGGTGGTTCTAGGAATAAAGAAGAGGAGAGTGTGGCTGAAGGCTGCGGAGTGAGGGGAAAAAAGACCGATGTTGCAGGGGGACTTATGGGTCTTGGTAAGGATTTAAGACTTAATTCTAACAGTGATGGGAATTTATCCTTGGGTTTTGAGCAAGAGAATGACATTGTCAGCATTTAATATAAATGTATAAATAATTTATTTACATACATATTCAAGAAAACACTTTTTATATAATTTCGTATCCAGCATTTTTCACTTCCATTTTTTACTTTCGTATCCAGCACTTTCACTTCTACCATGAGCAATTCCCATGTTTTATATGTCATATGTATTTTTTACTCATACAGGGACAGAATGTGCTGTACCCTATAATTTCTTAGTATAAATAAAATTGATGTACTAAAAAAATCTTTTGGTGTACACTTTCTCCACATTTTGGAGTATTTCTTTAGGCAATGGTTTCCAAACAGGGCAACTCCCTTCCCCCACCTCCCCCATGAGGCATTTGCAATGTCTGGAGACATTAAAAGATGTCATGACTGGGTGGGATGGGGGAGTTGAATGCTATGGCAGCTAGTGGGGGGAGGCAAAGGATGCTGCTGCACATTCCACAATGCACAGGACAGTCCCCCAAACAAAGAATTTATCCAGCCCCAAATGTCAGTAGTGCTGCTGTTGAGAAATCCAGCTTTAGGGTAAAATAGTAGAAATGTAACAATGAGATCAATGGTTCTGAAACTTTACTATTTATGAGAATAATTTGGAAGCCATACTGAAACACAAATGGCTGAGCTGCATCTTCAGATTTCTGGTTCAGCAACTCTGGGGAGGGACTTGAGAACATGCATTTGTGCCAAGTTCCTAGGGATGATACAACTTATCTGGGGACCACACTTTGAGAACGCATGCTAGGTCATTAAGTTACGGGTTTTCTTTTGTTAAAATATGATAACGTAGGATATGTAACATGACAACCTGTAGCCCTGTTAGCATTATTTTCATTTGGTTTTATTCTTTTTAAAATAATTGCTAACTTGATAGGTGGAAAATGATCTGTCACCGTTTGAACTTAGGATTCTTTGAATTTAGGAAATGGGGAAGAAGTTAAAGAAAGAACAGCCATGTAGATTTTCTCTTCTGTGAGTGGTTGTTCGTGACCCCTGCCTTTTTCCTATTGAGAGCATATCATTTCGTTTGTTTAATCCGTTTAATTTTTTTGTATAACAAAACTAATACATAGTCTTTAAAAAGTGTGCTAATCAGGAGTATGTAGAATAAAAGGGTAATATTCTCTCTGATTTCCTAGTCAAATTCCTTTATGATAGCTATAATTAACAGATGGGTGTTCCTTTTCTATGTATCTATCCATCTACCTCTCTTTATATATATTTTTCTTTTTAAAAAAGGAGATAAAAATACATAATATGCTACAATTTGCTTTTCTCCCCCCTTAACTATATATCATGGGCATCTTTCCAAGTCAGTACATATAAAAATACCTCATCCTTTAAAAAATGTTACATTTCATAGTATGGAAATAATTTATTTAACCATTCCCCTGCTGATGGGCTGTTAGATTGCTTCTAATTTTTTGCTACTGCCGACAATGCTACAATGAATATCCTTGTAAATACAGATTTGTGAGTCTTTTATGTATGAAGATGCATAATACTTCATTACTTTTGCTGTCCTTATATTCTCCCAAGTCTGTTTTTTCTTAATTTTGTTTATTTAAATTTTGTCGTCATATCTAGCACTATTTCTTTCAGAACTTCTATCAGTTTTTGTTATTATAAAATTCATCCATTTAAATAAATCAAGTATCAATAGTTTTTTCTAGTATTTAAAAATGATTTCATTTTCATATCCTCTAATTCATCTCAATATATTGTAGTGTATGAAATGCGATGGTGAATTTAGTTTTCTCCAAAAGCTAGCTGACTCCCCCAACAACATTTGAAGACTAAGTCACCATGCTCCACTGCTTTTGTGGTGCTACGTTTCCTACAACTCAGGAGAGACACACACCTGGTATTTTTTACTCTGTTGATGATCTCTGTGTGTATTCTGAACTAGGACTTTCCTGTTTAAACCACTGTAACTTTAATATACAATAGAAATATTCCCGTTTTTCTTTATCAGATGTGAAGAAAAATTTTCAGATGCTTTTTTCAAATGCACAAAGTGAGACTGAGAAAGACTGAATAATTTGATCAAAGTCATATAGTTAAGTGGCCGCAGAGCCTAGATGAAGATGCAGACCTTTATTACTCTGGGAGAGAGATATCCTTTCCACAAATAACTAAGATTCAGGAATGTTGGGTTTGAAATCAAGGGGTTTCCTAATGAGGAGGCCTGAGGTAGACATAGAAGGGAAGTGAGTCAGAAAGTAGGTACAAGTCTTGGGTGACATATTTTGATTTCTTAAGTCACCTAATTCACATCCAAGGATATATTTATAGAGATGAGAAAGGTGTTCAGATGGAAGAAAAACCAGATTAATACACACTGTCTTTTTCTCCAGATTCATGCAGTATTTTAACCTTCTGCGAGCATTCACTTCTTACTGCGAAAGGAAATGCACCATTGGTGAGATAGACTGAGGATTTCAGCGATGGTTTCCCTTAGGTGTTGTCTCTTAAGCGTTAAAACGGTTTTAGCCTTTCCCATTTGACCATGTCAGCAGCAAGAGAAGTCTTAATTTTTATTCCCTGAGCTCTGTTGATCTACCAACAGCCACGGATAATATCACCATCCTGGGGAGACACTGCCCTGGATTTAAGGGAGGAAGGCTAGGAAACACATTACATGTTGGGAGTCTTTTTAGAAAAGAAAAGAAAAGAAATGTGTAAGACTCTTTATTATTCTCTACTTGGAATTTGTCCAATAAGGCAGTTCAGACACTAGTATGTGCTAGTAACATTTTATACAGGACACTGGGGGCTGTGCGCGGGTCCGAATTAGGCCGAGTAGAACAAGGCACCTAAGTACAGGACATCAGTGGAAAACACAGAACTTAGATATTTGTCTTGTGGTGGTAGATAAAACTAAAAGGAATACTATCAGTATGCAAAGTCAGAACTCATCATCCTCTCTCTCTCTTTTTTTTTCCACCTGGGTGAAGAGAACAGCTAGTTCACGTCCCACCAAGGGCATCTACACCAAATATTCAACAGTTTTCTAGAAGATTGTCTCCTTGTTTAAAAGGTCCCAGAAGAGCTGAAAGAGAATCAGTTGTAGTTTGGGTAATAGCATTCAATTGTCCACACTTAATTTTACTTTCTGAGGAGAAAAAATTTCAGACACTTTTCACAGTGACGTGACTTGGAGAGAGAGGCTGTACAAGTAGAGGCTCCAAGGTGAATGTGTACAGCAGGGTGACAGCCTCCTCAGCGATAGAGGGCAGGGACTGACGGGGTTTGGTTTAGAAAAAAGAACAGTTAGGGAAGCTGTGATGACAATGCAAAAAGCCATGATATGGAAGAAAAACTCTACTTTCCTCTAGTAAACCCAGTTCCTGGAATTGGCCCAGAGACCGACTTCACCTCCGTATGAAGTATTAGAGTTGTGAAAATAGACTAGGCTGCTTCAAAAGATTCACATTTATTATAGAAAATTTAGAAAATGTAGACAAGTCAAAATAGAAAATAAAAATCCCTCATAACTCTGTCACTTAGAGATTACTATTATTAATTTTGGTGTAGATTTTTCCAAATATATACTAGAAAAATAGGGGAATATCTATCAAGGTTATTAAATATTCTACATAAAAAGAACATGAGTTCCCCATCAGGAGGCATTCAGAGATGTTCCAGATTCCCGTCCTGGATGGCAAAGTGAATGACATTTACAGTGTGGTTTGGTTTGGGCTTGCAGATTAATGACGAAAGAATGAACATTCTGGGAAAGTCACACTATCATTAGAGATGAGGTGGGATAATATATAATAACTGAGGTTTCTTCCCCACCCTTCTTTCTACCTCTTTCTTTTCTCCAAGATTTGATCAGCAGTATTTTGTCCTCAGTGGAGGGATGGTACGACAGAAAAGCAGAGAAAGTGCTTTGGGTTTTTGTAAGCTAGGGCATTTGAATTGCAAAGGACTGGGCCTAAGTACCCTGAACTCAGCGATGCAGCCATGGCCTAGCCAGTAGATTGGGAAGTAGTTGAAGAGCCAGGCCACCCTGCTGCCAGGCAAGAGAAAGGTTTCTTTGGATTGAGGGAAGGAGAGTTAAGGAGAAGAGAGCTGAGACTTCGGTGAGGTCCCATGAATGCGGCCTAATCTGGAGCCCTTCCTAACCCCCTTCCCTGGGGAGACAGGCTGTTAGAAGGTTTGTCTAAGGTCAGACAGACCCACAGTCCCCTTCTTGGGGGAAACCTAAGGTTATCACAAAATTCCAGAGTTCTTCATTATTCAATGTATCAGGAATAGTAAAATACAAACTACCGCATGGAGTATCTACGCAAAGATGGCATAAGATACCTTCACAGCATCTGTCCGACCAGTGACTGACACCCAGACTTGGCGTTGGAGGTGGGGGATGATGACAGAAAACCAGAAGGAAATGAAGACCATCCAGGACAGGTGACAAAAGCCAGATACTCTCCGCCCTGCTTACCTGCTTTATTACCTTTCTGCAAGAGAATGTAAACATCTCCTGGACCAGGGCTTTATCTGTTTTGTTTAGTGTTATATTCCTAGACCCAGATTAGCGTTTGGCTCATAGGGCTAGGTGCTCAATAAATACTTATGGAAGTACTGTATAAATGGTGCCCTCCACCAAGTGCTTTGGCCACACGTAGCCCAAATGTCTAGAAGTGTCTAGAAGACACTCTGAATAGATTAAATTTAAATCATTTAGAAGAATAGGTCTCAAAGGGGGAATTAGTTTCAATTTTGGCACAATATTTACATTTCTTGCACACCCGCGTTTCATACCCACTCCTAGATGATGAGAACATGAAGGCAGAGATGAACAGAGATAGTATTTCTTGAGAGCTAGTTGGAGGCCTGTAACTGTGCCAGTTAGAGGCCTTTCCTTCCCATGAATTATCTGACTGAGTTTCTAACGTGTACCCAGTTTGAACAAAACTGGTGAGAAAAGTTTAGAATAATATGTAATTTTTTTCTGGTTTATACTATGGATGGTTGAAGTTAATGACACCATTCTTCTTGGTCATCTAAAATCTGACCATCAAATTCTATTTTAGGTAAAATGTTTGATGTATCTGCAGAAATGCAAACCCCCTCAAAATGTGTATAACACTTGGCTTAAAGATACAGAGTATTTGTTTTACTTTTACACACATGAATTTATAATCTGCAGTGTGATGGAGAAATCAATTGTGCCAGTTTCTGCATCTGTCCTTGTACATAAGGACGCTGGGGTAACTTATGAGTCTATTGTTCAGCACACACGTCTGTAATCACCTGTTATGTCTCAAATTTAGACCTTTTCGTGTCTCTCTCAAGTTTCATCTGCTGTTATCCATGCTGAGTTTTCATTCTTGCACACGCATTTTATCATAATATTATATGTTAGTCATAAAATATAATAATAGAGATAAGAGGGATTTTGAGTTTAAAACATTGTATAAATATAATGTGCTACAATTATTAAGTATTCAAATAACTACCCCATCCCATTAGAACTAAACCATGTGATTTGTGTGCTTTTAGTGAGTAAGGGTTGAGACTATAGGTAACCTAAGATATTTTTAAGTGTATATGAGCCAAGCATAAATTAAACAAAGTGACACCAAAGCTGAAATAATGTAAGCAAGCACAAAGTGAAACATTTCAGCGAATTCAAAATAGAGTAGTGTACTGCTACTGACTGTTCCTGTATCTTGACATGTTGACTTAATCTGGCATCATGAAGGAAGAGAACAGGATAAAGACAGAGAAGAATAAATAGAGAAATGAAGATCGTTTTAATGTGATCATGACCATGCCATTCATATTTCTCATACAGCCTGGAAACAATCTCATACTTATTGGAAGATGTGACCTTTAAATGTCCCTTACTAGCAAAAAGACAAATATTCTAGAAGCTGGGTGTTAGCTCGTGGAGTCATCCGTCCTGCCTGCTCTTCGAGTGGAGTTTACTGCAGGGGGAGTGCAAATTGCAGATGAGCAAATGTGTTACTTATTCTTTACATTTGCACACTTTAGGGGAAGCTCCCTTTGACAGCTCCTTGATTTCTTTAATGTAGCAAATCTTTAATCAGTCTAGATATGTTAAAATGTGATTTTTACAGCGAATCGACCTGAGTTGAGTACTTGAGTTGAGATGTGTATTTTCCGCCCTCAAAAGCTGACTTGGAGGGAAAAAAAAAATCAGATATTCTATGATATACTTTGCCTTAGTGACAAGATGTTTTGGGGGAAATCATCCAAGCTTGAAATAAAATCTTTATTGAAAGTAATTCTACATTCATGCCAGTCAGATACACTGTAGGATTAGACCAGATATCCCAGGGGAAAACTACAGTATATGCAGCAGGCAGAGTTGATGATTTGGACCTCCTGTCAGTTCTTAACTTCCTGACAATGGTTGAAGCATTCACGACCGCTACAACTCTGTTTTCATATTTATTTTGAGAGAAAGTTAATACACTTTACCTTAACTATGCCAAATGTACTGGAAAATAATCCAGTAATAAGATACACCTCGCCTACCAAGTGATATCTGTACGTAGAGAGCATTTAGCTGTGCATTTTAAGGAAACAAATACAAGCAGCGAATGACAGAAAGACATCGTGATTGTTTTTTCTGCTTGAACTTTTAAATTTTTCTGGCAAGGCCTCCTGTGTGCTGTCTTAAAATCAACAATGTACACACAATTATGGAGCCAAGTAGTTGGCTTTCATTGAAAATTGCCTTCAAATGGCAGGTGGGGGAGGCTTTTAAAATTATTATTACTAGAGTAGTTTGGTTATCAATGTTATTTGGTGTCAAAAAGAAAGACGCAGGTGTGCCAGGTGACATTTGGCTCCATTGAGAGAATCAACAACAGCCTAGAATGTCACTTTTGAAAAAGTCATAAAATTGTTTCTTCGGATATAAACACTGTGACTAAAGAAGAGAGAGAAAAAGCCATAATTTCGAATTTAGATGTAAATTCTGATTCACTGTGAAGACAAAACAACCTTGTAGTTCTAGAGGGAAGGAAAAGACATAACCTCCAATTGATGTTTGATAATAACCATGTTCAACTTAAAAATCCAGAACTTAATTTCATAACTCTTTTCTTTTGGTTATATGCTTTAAAATGCTTTGCTTGCACATTACCGAAGAAGGAAAGCAAAAGGGTGACGTGGTCTATGACTCACAAGTATAAGGAGAGAAATGATTAACTACTATCATGTTGTAGAAAATGACAACATACTCCCCTAGACAGAGAATTCTCAAGGTGAAAAGAATATGGGTTCTGAGAACTGAATTTCCTGCCTGAATAATGCACTGGTTAAAAAACTTAAGTTAAAAAAAGAAAACCTTTGTTTTTAAATTTAAAAAGATTATGAATGTCCTTCAATGGCTCAATGGATAAACAAACTGTGGGATGTCTGCACTGTGGGATAATAGAATATTATTTGGCGAGAAAAAGTAATGAGCTATCAAACCACGAAAAGATATGGAAGAATTTTGAATGTATGTTACTAAGTGTAAGAGGCCAGTCTGAAAAGCCTGCATGATTTCAAGTATCTGACATTCTGGAAAAGGCAAAGCTCTGGAGATAATGAAAGATGAGCGACTGCCAGGAGTTAGGGGAGAGGGAGAAATGACTGGGCAGAGCACAGAGGATTTTTAGGGCAGTAGAACTATTCTGTATGATACTATAGTGGTGGATATGTTATTATATATTTGTCAAAATCTCCATAATATACAACATTAAGAGTGAACCTTAATGTAAACCATGGACTTTAGTTAATAATAATGTATCGATGTTGGCTCATCAATTGCAACAAATGTACCACACTAATGCAAGATATTAATATTAGGGGAGATTCTGTGTGTGTGTGTTTGGTGGGGGGGGGGTGGGGTGAGGGTGGGAGGTGGGGGTAGAGAGTATATGAAAACTCTGTTCTTTCTGCTCAGTTTTCTGCAAACCAAATCTGTTCTGAAAAAGTAAAATCTACTAATTAAAAAAAAGTAAAAAAAAAAAAGATAACAAAAGCAGATTGCATTAATTCAGGGTCCAGAGGTCCGTTTCCCTGCTTGTCTACCCTTATGGCCACACACATTTGAATGGCTTTGCACTGTATGTCAGTCACCATATCCAAAACCATATTTAAGCCTGTCTCCACGAGGAAGCCTTTAAGAACTGTATTCTGATCACTTCGTTATTTGCTTTCTTGGCATTTAAACATTCAGATTGTATTACATTGTTGTTGACATGTTTTATTTTTATCTCTAAGTTATTTCATGCACATATGTGCATTAGACTGCAAAATCTTTGAGTTTAGGTGGTGTGTTACCTTCTACTTTACTCTTATTTTCACTGCAGTAGGAAATTTGGGTATGCTATACCTTCCTGTTATTACAAATAGATTTTGCTTTATAGGTCACTGGCAGGTTACATTTTTCCTCACCCAGATGTGTTTTGCTCCAGCAGAAAGTGAGCTGAACTGAACAAAAACGAGGTACTCCCTTATACTTTTCTATCTACAGTCAAAGCAAAGCTGTCCGCAGCTACTCTTGTTAGTGGCTTCCTCTTAAAGTCCAGGAGGGAAGTCAAGATCACCAGCAAAGACCTCAAGTCCTTTGCTATGTCAATCCTCTTTCCCTTTTTCCTTTCCCGTCTTCTCTTTTTACTTCTTTTGAAAAAAATTACAGAGGATGACTGGGGAGTAGAATTTGGAAATACAGCAATCTAATGTAACATTTAGAGGTATTTTTTTTTGGAAAAGAGAATTCAGTAAGTGCAAAATATCATCCTTGGATGCTCCGTTTTCAAAGGTTTGATGAGGTAGTGTGAAATTACTTTAGGTTAAGGTGTCAAAAATAGAATGCAGGAGCTATGAGGTTTGTGTTAAGAAGTCTTGCTTCCTTACAGAAATGTCTACATCATCCAAATGAGAAAGAATCCAACTCACTGACCTAGGGAATTGTGTAGACATCCAAGAGGCCTACTGACCCAGCACAGCATAGGAACCTGGAGAAAAAGGTGATTCAGTGAGGAAGCTTTAGTCTCATAAATGCACAGAATTTTAATGACTGGGTAGAAGATCAATGTGTACAAAGAAACAGAAAGGCCAGTTTCCTCCCCTGGCTCCACTTTTTATTGCATGTAGGACTTTGGGGATTCACTAAGCTTTCCTCAGCCTCAGTTTCCTCTTTTGGAAAATCAGACAGTTGGGCTGGAGGAGTTCTAATCTCCCTGTTGAACAATTTAATGCTTAAAAAAAAGTTTAAACTCTTTTCTTCCTGAAATTTAAAATGATTTGTAAGGAAAGTTGACAAGCTTGGAAACACATGGTAAGCATAGTCCTCAACTGCAGAATAAGGAAAACCTAAAATTTAAGTGGTTGTAATAGTATCTTATATATATATATATGTACATGCTTTAAATATAATTGATATATAAAGGGTATGTATGTATATCTTTACCATAAGACATATATTTATTTATTAAAATAAAGAATGAAACAAAAAGGCAGACACTGGGAATTTTTAAGGAAACAGATACGAGCCTCCTGTTCTCTTGGAAGCAGAAGGGTGTGTCTGTAGTCTGCGTTTCTGTTTTCATAACACCAGAAAAGAATGGTGGCAATGGACCAAGGGACCCGCTCTGGCAGAGATGACACACAGGTTTGCTTCACCTGGCTGATGCTGGCTGTTTGTGCTGCAGGGAAGGACCCTGAAGATGAAAGAGTGATGTGACCAATTACTCATGTCTACGTGGGAATTGAATGGAGAATGGTGGTGTGTGTGCCAGGAATGTGCCATTCAGGGCAAAAGTGATTTCAAAAGGAAATCAGATCCATCTATAGAAGCATTACAAAGCCCTCCTGGAGGAGAAAGAATCTGGAAACTCGAGAGGCAAGCTGCTCGGGGCATTTGAACCAAGCTGCCCTTAAGTGAGTACAGAAGACAAGGGAAAAGTATAGCTGCACAGAGGTGTTAAAGTAGACAAACAGTGAATTTAGATCTATATTAGAGTTAATTTTCATAGATAACTATTTGAAGGAGATTTAAAGAAATATACACAAAAGAGATATAAATCGGTAGTCATTTCAAATTAGAATATTTATACCTGCCTCATTTTTTAAAAGAAATTACTCAATAGTTATAATATGTGTTGGGAAAAACCCAGTTCCCAATGGATGTACATTACCCACCCCACCCCCTTTTTTTATTACCTTATAATCGTCAAAAGGTCAGGCCTTTCGGTGGTTGTATATGCCTACTGAAGAGAAGGTCATAGAAAGGAAAAATACAGTCTCTCAATGGTTAAAAAGATCTACTCATGTCAGTTGCTAAGTGGTAATTTTATGAAACAGAGATAATAGAGGGAAGATGGACAAGGCTGCTGAATAGAAGGGGGTCAATGGAGTCTATTCCTTCTGTGTTTATGCATTTGTGCTCTTGCATGGCGCCTCACTGCCATGCCTTATCTAGGAGGATTACTAATACGACAACACTCCTGATTTATAGAAGCACAATTAGGTTAAACAGTTTGATTCATTTCAATTGGATAAAAAAAAACCTCTTGTTGAAGCTGAATTCTTGCTTTGCAACGAACACAAACTCACACTCATTATTACTTATGGTGCTTTTCTTTATGGATGAAGTGCTTCGCAGCCAAGTAGCAGTAGTCACCAGCTGATGACCATAAGGAAAGGCAAACACTGTCAGTAGAATAACATCCTTAGCCAAGTGTTTATGTTGGATACATATACAATACATAACTGTTCTTAACTAATGATACAAAGTTGGCCTCCCCAAGTTTCTCCTTTTGTATTATTTCTTGCCACCCATGTGTTAAGCAAGATTTTCTCAGGACCTAAGCCCCACCCGAAAACGAAGTTCTGCTTCTCTGCAAGCTGGATTTATTCCTTCTAGCTTCCAAGTGAATATCATACATCAAATAACTGTGAGTTAGTTATACCTACAACTGTGGTGATGTGACTGTTAATGCAGTTTCCAGAGGTGGTGTACAGAGTATCTTAAGCAATGAAATGATCTGGATAATGTGGCAGTTTTTAAACGTTGCCCTTTAAGATCTTTTGTTTATATTTTCTTCCTGAATCTATTATTTTATTATCTTCTCAATGAAAGCTTTTATTTCTTCCCCCAGCAGGCAGGGAAAACATCTAAATCTTCCTATTAAGAACTTTATTTTCTTTCTTTTCCTTGCTCCAACTTTCCTTGCTTTAAATTTTCTCTAACCTACAATTTGGAATTTTCTCTTCAATTGGCTGAAGTAATGTTTTACTGGCATTCCTCTGACCAGATATTCCCTTGATATGTTCAACACCAGGCTGAAAGATCTGGCAAACTGCTGGCATTGGTACATGAGGAGTGAGGTGAAGCCAGCTAGATCAGACGGAAGCTGGTGCAGCCCAGAGCACGGCTCTAGGGGCAGAGAGAAGCTACAAGAAAGAGTCAGTACTGAGATCACAAAAAGCTAAGCAACACACACTGGCAAAGTAGTTTCTAAAAGGCCACAGCCTGGGGATAAGTCGTGTTTGCAGGAACGACATGGTGACTGTCTAAGCCAGGATGACACGATCAGCAGGAACATCTCTACTCATGACCGAGGTACCAGGCCCTCCAGTAGACGTCTCTGCCCCTACTTTTCTAAACCTCAAATGCTGTCTGGCAAGCTATCTTCTCTCTGATAAAGGGGCTAATGTTTGTTCAGTCCTTGCCTTGTGCCACGCAAGTGCGTCATCTTATTTTTTCCTGACAACCGCTTTATGAGATAGGTACTATTATTATTCCTATATTAAATATGGAAAACTTGAAGCTCAGGGAGGTTGTCCTGTGTCACACAGAAACGGTTGTGCCAAGATTTAAAGCCAGGTTCTCTGAGTGTGGAATATGCACTCTTCTTATATTGTTATCTCTCTGTCCTTCTCATACCTCATTGGTTTCTCTGTTTGCTATTCTTTCCCCCCAGTCCTGGCTCTCTTTAGTTCCCAATCAGATAGCCCTCATCTCGGTACCCAGAGCTCTGAGCCAGCCTGTCCCCCTCCTTTCCCCGGTCCCAGCTCACTTAACCCAAGCTCGGGTAAGAGCCCCAGGCCCCTTGCTTTCCTGGCAGGAGAATAAAGACAGCTGGCAGTGAGAAAAGCCTGTGAAGGAGAATATGAGCGCAGTCGTGGTTATGGCTTTGCTGTCTGAGAACTCCCTCTGTCAGGGAACTGCTTTGGCTTCCCACACTTGCTACATGGACAGATGTTTTCAATTATTATCACTGACAAGCCTCCGGGCCAGGTTCCTTTCTGATTGGCTGTTACAGGACTCAGAGGGGACTAAAGGAAACTGAGGCTAGGACACAAAACACCTCAGTCATCACTTTAATCATGTTTCTCCAAAGCAACTGGTTGAGTTGGACAGTTCACCCAGAACTGGAATCCTTTTGTAAACACAGACTCAATTTCCTTTTAAACCTTTCTTTCATTCTGGTTTCAATTTTTCTGCCCATAGTTTTTCTGACATTATAAGAGAGTGAGACATTTGTCATTTCTTTACCAGTTCTTTCCTTTTGTTGTTCTTCCAGAGTTTCGGGTACATACCAGAATATAGTGGGGGTTGTGATTTAGTGAAATTTAACTTGATACTACTAGACTTGGCAATTGAAAAATCATCTGCAAAAATGACCTCGGTCTGATCTGGAAGCACCAGTATCACCCAATGTTTCCACCTACAGTGACCGAGGGAATGTTCCACCCTAAGTCCAAAGCTGCTTCTCACTTACATTTTGCATCAACTATAGGGTTTGCTGGGAGCCATTTGACGCATCCGTCCTACAGCACTAAGACTGTTGTCTAACTTTCTAGCTAATAATTGTATCAGCCATAATTACCCTGATTTCTTTTCCTTACCATCTCTGGTGTGTCCTAAGGAGATCCAATGACCAACTGATCCCAAGGGAAATCTGAGGGAAGCCTTGGCATGGTTGAAAATAGAAAAGAACCTAGACATGGCTCTCAGAAGCCACCCTGACAACCCTCCCTTCTACGTTCCTTCTCCTTCAATGGGATTAGTTATATTTGGTACCACTCAGCCTCTAACTTCTCATTATTTATTCCTTCCTTCCTATTTCTATAATGAGAAGGGAAAGTTAGACCGTCAGGTGGATTAAAGCTTTCTAAATTCATTTTTATTTCCCATTCTGTCATTTATCTGGTTAGAAAAAAAAATGTATTCAAGATGCCCCAGTGGTTCTGCATATTAGTTTCCTGTTCTTTTGATGTCCTGAGGTTAGGTTTGTGTGTGGTCCATCTCGCTCAAGTCTCCAACCCCCTTGTCTCTGCTGCCATTTTAAAACAATAGCAGCAGACTTGCAAGTCACCAAATGTATCTAGTAAAAGAGACCAAATCCGTATACACTTAATCCTGAAAGCTGGAGCCTCCATTTTAACTTCTGAAAAATGTCTCCTTAACTTTCAAACCACACTCTTTATTTTAAGCCCAAAGGTAACATATTATAGGATGCTAATTCATCCTTTTCAAAAAAGGCACATGAGGGTTAAAACATATGCTTCCTTCTTCACTCAGAAAAAAAAACCCTCTCCAACCTTTTGGGGGGATCACATATAGCTCTAAAACAGCTGAAGCTAAAAACATCAAAGTTGGCATGACTTCAGTTATCACTGAATCAGGAAGATCAAGCCAAGTTTTTGAAGAAAATGGTTGAGCATTTTAAAAATAAAAGAAGTTAAAATGCTCTTTCTGAGCATGCTCAGTGGGAGGTTTTTCAATATTTTCTTTAGGTTGGCTTTATTTTGCTTATCACTTTGGAAACACTTCAACAAAAACTATCTAATTAGTCTTTATTAATATTGTTCACTAATGCCCTAGCCAAGGCCCAAGTGTCTGTCACCTGCCAAGGTGATGTTTTCACCGTGGTTGCCAAGGGACCACTGCTGTTCTGCGAGGGTGAGTCTCCCAGTCTTTCACGTTTTTGTCGTTGTTGGGTTCAGGGACTTGGGGTGGGACAAACATGGGGGAAGGTTGAGGAACAGGGTGTTGAAGCACTTCCACGACAATACAGTACACTGAATAGAGCTGCCTGATCCTTGTCTGTTTTATCATTTTCTCTCAATCATCCATAACCTCAATATTTCCCCCCACCCCAAAGGCGTAGGATGGTTTGAGTATTTGAGAAACAAGAGGCAGTTTAAATCAACTCCCAAGCACATAAATATGGTCCTTGAAATGGAAACTGAAGAGACCCTACGCGCATCGTTTTCTGATAGAATTTCACTCCCTTTTAGGCACTAAATAGCTCATGTTGTGCTCCTGACAGTTTGTGGGCCTGCATGTATTTTGCCATAAGACAGTCCCTGCCCCTGCTTTACCTGGGATGAGGTCAATTGACAGACCTGGAGGATCACTGACACAGAGCTTGTTATCACCACCATCTCATACTGTCTCAAGATGTAAATTTCTCAAATAGTATCAACAGCTTGGTGAGAATATTGCTTCTTGTAGCAGAGCCCTTTTACTAGTTTCAGCACTGCAATTTCAGGAGTTTCTTTACTGGAGCTCTCAGTGAAATCCTCCAATAGCATTTTTGAATTGAGGAAATATCTTGCATGTATAATGGCCCAAGGGAATTGCCTTGCTGGTGAGATTACCTCTCCACCTGTCTAAATAGCAACGGATCTATAAATCGTCAAGAGGAAAGGCAAGAGATAGGGTCTAACATGACCGTAGCTCCTAATATGCTGTCAGACAGTGAGAGCCAGAAGGGCCAGCACAATGCAGGGTAGCCCAGGAGACTATAAGCAGGTCAGTTTAGATATATTTATCCATACTTAAGTAAAAACAGAGGTACAATTATGCTCAACGTATAGATTCAAGTATACTAGGGGAAAGTCTTATTTAATAGTTGGTAACAGAATTCCTCTTAAGGGAAAAAAATCTTTTTTTTTTTTGTTACTTTCTTTGCAAAACATTTCGACAGTTCATTTTCATTGTGGAAGGATAATCCTTAGAACACAGCCAGTAAAGGAGATAACCAAATTCTCTCTATAAAACATGAAATGGACTTATGAAGGTTGTGTATAAAAAGAAAGAATATGAAAGGAGAGTGTTGGGACAGAATTACATGGTGGAAAGTTGGGGGCCAAATGGAAGAGACAACCCACAAAACTTCCCTAGTGGAGGGTGTAGGGAGAATGACCAAGGTAGTACTAGGAACGTCTGTTACTGAAATTTAAATTTTAAGTCATCTGCTAGGTGAGTGTGATGTAACTTTCCATCCTTCACGAATCTTCAGTAAATGTCTACCAAGTGCTACGTCCTGGAGTGAGCTTTTGGAAAGCAAGGCAGAGGAATTGTTAAGATAAGGGAACACTGGCAAGTGATGAGGTATGCATGAGTTGTGGGTTCAGCTGAAGCAGGAAATCAAGCCAGAAACAGCTAGATGAAACAATCCTTTCCAATAACCTGAGAGACACTGGGTTTCTAATTGCATAAGGACTGGAAGTTTGAACACATGTTATTTTAATTTTAGGAGGAATGATGATGCAGAGGGACAAAGAGTATTTCCTTGGGATTCTTGGTGCCATTTCTTGCCTGCCTCAGCTGTACCCAAGTTTCTTCTAAAGGGCCTATGCTTCCTGCCAGTTCACTGATTTCAGGATGCAACACGACTGAGCTGTATGTGCCCAGTTTCCCCAAGTGATGCTTCCACTTGTGGTTTTGATACTTGGTTCTGCCTTTCAGTTCCCCCTCCCCACCCCCCCCAAGGACCAGAACCCAGCTCTGAACCCTAGAGGGAATCGTTGGGAGACTTGACTTTTACCTAACATTTGCCTGCTTCTTCTGCTAAGGCTGTTGTCTTTTTATGCTCTCCCAAGTATACCTGAACCACTGTTACTGGCTTTCCCAAAACACAGTTTACAGAGCCTTTCAAGATAGAGTCTGCATGCACCTGGGCTCTTTTAGTCTCATTGTGTGGATCAATATTCTTGATCTGAAAACCAGCAGTGGCTTTCTGTTATCTGTTAGGTAAAATCCCAGCTCCTTATTAGGATATATTAGCTCTTTCATAACCTGGATCCAGTGTCTTTTTCCAGTGCTCCCCATTCAATGTTCTCAATGAGCACTCACCAGAACATTCCTTTTTCTCCCAGTGGGTAGACCTGGTCATGTTTTGTTATGGCTATTTGGATCAGGAGTAGAGGCTTGAATCAAGAAATGGGACCGATCAGAGTGCTTTTCTTGGCACTTAAACTTGGTTTGAAGAAGGATATTGCAGTCTGTGCGATGGCTGTTAACAGAAGGTCTTTACAGAGCGGAGCATGTGATTTGGGTTGGGTAACTATCTCAACTAATATATGAAGAAAAACTAAAAAGGGTGCCTTAGCTCATAACTCTTTTTCTCACCAAAAGTAGTTATGAAATTTTAAATTGTTATTTACACCAAAATGTTGGAATTATAATGATTACAGGTGACCCGGTTCACATAAGTAGTAAAATCAGTTCATCTCCATGATATTCAAACAGAGACCTGGAGGTTGTCAGATCTAAGGAATTGATCCAGTTCAAGTCATCTTTAAGCAATGAACCATTCCACACAAGGTCAGTGTCTGCTGGGTGTCCAGTGATTACTTGAGAAAAATCCAAATCGTCTACCATACAGTTGAAGATTGGAAGATGCGTTTAATGTTTAGGACTTTAAATGACCTCACAGACCACCAGTGAATGGCATGTGTCTTCTGGATTTGACCAATTCTATATGAAAGCTTATTTTCTTCTTTTCCTTTCTTTTCCTAAATGTCTGCTATTGATATTTATTAATACTGTAATTATTTGCCTGGGGCTAAGCCACTCCAGCACCCACCCCAGGTCCTGCCCCTTGTTTTGCATACCACTCTCCCATTGGTCGAGGCTCAGCAGTAATATTTGCATACCACTCTCCCACTGGTCTAGGCTCAGCAGTAATAGCTTTTTTTTTTTTTTGGCACACGGGCTTAGTTGCTCTGTGGCATGTGGGATCTTCCTGGAGCTGGGATTGAACCCGTGACCTCTGCATTGTCAGGCGGATTCTTAACCACTGCGCCACCTAGGAATAGCTTATTTTCTACTCTGACATAAAATTTTAACTTCCTGAAACACAGACTGAACTACTTCTAATACTCTTCTCAGCAGAAGTACCTGATTACAAATAAGAACTTCATTAGATTTTAGCCTTTAATGAATATTACTTAAGATTTAACACAGTCATTAATCTCTCCCCAAACACCAGTTTTAAAATATATATGCTGCCAGTGCTTCTCACTTTTGTGGCACTCTGATTTTGTGGTCTGCAAGTCAGTAAACAAATAGGTTTCAAAAATCTTCATGACGAATGAAAAGAATAGTCTCTCAATTTCATGCACTTGGACAGGCATATATGGAAAGCACATTCTAACCTTCTTTTAGATTCTACCCAATTGTTAGTGTCACTTCAGTGTATGAGACAAGCTTCTATTTTTTTCTTCTAAAAAATGAATACATAACCTATTATTTAAGATTAGAGTTAAAAATGGATTTAGGGAGGCAGCAAGTATTAATCCTTCACATTCTACCATTTTCTATTCACATTGCATTTTTGCCCAATACGTAGTTGTGACTACAGAATAGGAAAACTGATTCCAGAAGGCAGGCTTAAAATGCTGGTTATAAAGTTTGGTCATATCACCTATAGAAGTTTAAAAAATACAAGTTAACATGGGACAAATTTCCAAGAATTAGTGGCATTGAAGAAGATAAAGAACCTGCAGAAGACCTCCGCAGTACTGCAGAGCTTCCCGTGCTGACTTCTACTCAAGCAGCTCTCTTCTTCCTCTGTAAATGTACTGACCAGTGCCCACAACACATGGAATGTTCGCGGCTAGTTAATGACTCTCAACTGTGCACATCTGTTCCCACTAGAGGGAAATCCCAGGAGAGAGTCCCAAACAAGTTTATGCCAGTTGTACTTATTATTGTAATTACGTAATTTAATTAAATATTATGTAAACTGATGAAATATGAGAGCAAAAAGGAAGACAGTTGCTTTGGGGAACACTTTTTTTGACGAGAAGATAAATTCTACTAAATCTAAAATGAATAAAGCGTTTTCTCTGAAGATGGGGTAGGTCTGGATGAATTCTCAAGCCTTTTTCCAAATCTATCATAATAGATATTTCTTGGTTTTTAAATTTTGTTTCCTTTTGGATTTAGTCCCTAATTCTATTTCACACGATAATCACTGCCAATTACCATTTCCTGAGAACTTACTATGTGCCAGGCACTATGTACAGCGGTTTGTTTGCATTATCTCATTTGATAAACACAGTAATGACTATTAATTATTGAACAATGACCTTATTTGCTTGGCCTTATGTTGAGTGAATTATAAATATTATCCATTTAATTCTTACAATACACCTATTTTTGGATACGGAAACTAAAACACAGAAAGAATGAGAACTTTGTCTACACTCACACAACTAATAAGTAAAAGAGCTGGGATTGAAACCCATCTCTATGTAACTCCAAAACCTTATCTCTTGTGACTACACTATAATATTTCCACATATAGGCTCTTTAAGGAGCTGTCTTATTTATTTTTGTAGCCTCAGTGCCTAGTTCAGGGCCTATCTCACTGTAGAGACTCATCAATGTTACAAGGATGAAGGCATGCATGGATGGATGGATATCACCTCAGTTTTGCTTCATAGGCCTTGATGTCACTTTGCCAGAGAGCAGGAAAGAAAGATAGGCAACCTTTCTTATTCAT
Organism: Hippopotamus amphibius kiboko; assembly: GCF_030028045.1. Lineage (NCBI taxonomy): Eukaryota > Metazoa > Chordata > Mammalia > Artiodactyla > Hippopotamidae > Hippopotamus > Hippopotamus amphibius. The sequence continues at coordinate 61,114,840 of NC_080193.1, read as the reverse complement.
AGGCAACAGTGCTCCTTATGTGACTTAGCCTCCATTTACTTCTCTGATTGACCGAAATATTATTATATTCAGAGATAGGATAGTTGTGCTGGGAAAAATAAGGGGTTGTAGTTACAATTTACTTTTGTAGACAAGTGGATTTTTTCCCCCGCCTCCTATGCATCTTGTTTCTTCCTTTTGGGAAGACCATCTTCGGGGGAAACTGCCTCTCCCCCACTCCCAGTCTTTGTGGCTTGAATGGGTGGGCTTATGTCTCAAGTCCAACTAATGAGAGCCACGCATTCCTCTGACACAGTGAATGGATCAGGAACAAATATGGAATAAATATGGGACCCAAGCCAGGCCAAAGAGAATTGTTCCTGGGAATTTTCTATTCCCACAGCAAAAGAGAAGCCTACTTGCCCCTGAGGATGCTAAGCTAATACAGTACAATACTGCTGCTGCCATCTTGCTGCCGGGGGAAAGATTTTAAGCGAAAATGAAGCTAACTCAGAGATGAGCAGAGATTAGAGATGGAAAGAGGCAACATTCCTGGCAAGACACTTTGGCACTTGGGTCTAGTCATGCCCAAAGTCATATCTAATCCTGGAACTTTCAGTTAAGTAATCCAATAAATTCTCTTTTATACCTAAATAGTTTGAGTTGGCCTTTGTCACTTGCACTGCACTTTAGCATTTCTTAAGAACCTCTAGAAGTCTAAGAAATGTTTTCATAGAGTGCATCATTGGGATTAAATGAATTGATCTGGAAGCCATGGCTTGTAAATATTCAGGGGAGAAAAAGAAATTACATCTAAAACAAAAAAAAGCAAAACAAATTATACACGAAGCTGAATCTAATCTCTGGCTCTAGTATCTTAGCCCTAGCTGGTGTTTTAACTTTGGTGCTTAGTAACACTATTTTGTTCTTTGATTTAAAAGAAGACTCACTAATCTGCTAAGCAAAATGGCTTCATTAAGAGAGAGGATACATAATTTCAAGATCTGCATTTCTTGGAAGACTTCAGATCAAGTCAGAATATTCAGGAGGCATACCCCCCACCATGTTTTAAAATGAATTCTTTGATTCAAGACTTCTTCAAGCGGCCTTTTCTTCTAACTCACTTGCAAAACATACACTCGTGTGTATACGTATCCATGCAGAACAGAAATCTATTCAGGTACAATCTAACTTGCAATCAAGACTGCTAAAATAGGACCTTTATCATCAGCACAGCACATCCCAAAATGTCTTTGTAAAATAAATCAAATTATATGAGTTAATTGATTCCAGGCAACATCAGTGAGTGCAGGTGGAGACTGAATAACAGGATGTTTATTAATGAAGTACTATTAATCAAAATTGACAATAGCAATTCCTGTTTGTTGTATCTGAAAGCTACTTTCAGTGGTTATAGATATATTTGTTGACTTTTAAAACAACACAGCTTTGAAAAGGAAAAAAAAGGGTATAGTAACACGTGGGATTTTTAGCTATGGATTTTGGACTACTGATATTTAAACACAGGAAAGATATTCCTAAATGCAATTTGACAAGCAATGCCAAAGATGCCAGTGGTAATTAATTAGCGCTTAATTGAGACCACAGAACAACAGGACATAGGAATTGGTACTCAGTGCCATTTCCCCCTTAGGCTCCATCTCATGAGGGTCAGGAGTGTGGCTGCACGCTGAAGGTCAGGAAGTAAATTGGGAGAATACAGTGACACTGGACAATGCATGATGGATCTCTTTCACCCTTTGCTGCTGCTCCCGGCCATCTCTGATGAGAAAAGGACTGTGATTGTTTGGAGGGGAAGTCAGTGTTCATGCACATCTAAACCAAGGTAAGCACTGCCCTCACATCCTCGACTAGTTAGGCTGGGCACGTCACAAAAAGATAAAGCTCATGAATCAAATGTTAACATGAATGAGGGCTGGCCAGCATAAAAGCAAATTAAATTTAGGGTGAAGATTTATCTGAAGTTGCTGGCTTTGTTAGTTTATATTCAATTTTTGTAAAAATAAATTTAGACCAGGGTTTTTTTTTTTTTTTTTTTTTAGTTTGGACTTCTACGATGCATGTTAAAGACTTTAAAGACTTCTGGAAATTCAATCTTAGAAATCGTACATACTCCCCAATTCCTCTTCAAACATTGACCCTCTATCTTAATAGACAGGAGTCAAAATTCTTTAACAGAGAGGAAAGAACATTCTTCCTTCATAAGTCCATAGACTGAGCAAATGAAAAAAGAAAAAAGGAAATTAATCTAGTCTCTGAATAAATCCAGAGACAGTTTCTGATTGAAAATTTATGGTAGCTTGTCTTATAACACATAAATTGGGAAGTAGGCTTGTTAAATTTGCCACAATATTTTCTGCAAAATGACTTTGGATAAGTTTTTATTTTTCCCTCTTATAGTTGAAATCAGTACCTGAAGGTATAGTTCATTGATGTTACTGGGAATTGATATCTGGGTTCTTGAGTACCAAACCCTCAGTTCACACAGATTATATTACTTTTGAAGGGCCTTCACTGTCCAAAAGGAGTTCAAATAAAGCACAAATGTCATATATACATCTGGAAAAAGACTCTTTAGGGATCTGCTTTATTTGGTCACACACATGCCTGCAGTTAAAACCAACCAGATACCTATCCTTTCAACACTCCTAGGAATGGTTTGACTCTGATTCTTTGGAGTTCCTTGAGAATCTGTAGTAGACAATGACATCCACTAACAGAGCAGAGGGCAACGACAGTTTGGGAAGAAATACTTTCTCCCTTTCCCTAATTGAGTTCTTTTCCATGGTTCATTCATGGAACTAAGCTGGTTCCCACGAGAGTCGCCTCAACCTCACTGCTCTTTAAAAACAACTGGAAAAAATCTGGACAAGGGATTTCTTTATGAGAACTGAGATACTCATGTGATATGACTGGAGTAGATCAGTGGTTCCCAGCCTTCCTTATCATTAGAAAACACAATTAAGGGTTGGTGATGGTAATAGAGAGAAATACCATCTGGTAACCTCAGAATTTGCAATCAAATAAGATTCTCTTTATTGTCTTGATATTCATTTAGCAAAAACTTCAAGAAAACCATATCTTTCAGTCTTAGTCAACCCTCCCCTCTGTGTTTTAAAATATCAGTTTGCAAACATTATGGTATTTGAGGATAAAATCATTTTCAAACTCAGAGATCTTTGTACTGTTTAGTGGGATTTTTTTTAAAAAAATCTATGAAAATGCTATATATCTTCCATTGAACTCTTCTGATTTTAATACTAATAAGCTGTATCTTTAAATACCTTCTAGAAGGCCACACATTTCAAATCTTCCCTAAAACACAACATCACAATTATAGTCCTAGGCTTGAATGAAGTAAAATGTGAGGCCATGAGCCACTCACTTCTATCCAGTGAACATTTCTGAACTTGTTCTGTAAATCTGAGCACCAATTTTATTTTGTTAATTAATTTTATTATGTATTAAACTGATTTACACTTCCACCTTACAAAATAAATGTACTTTACTTTATAAAAATGCATTCAGTATAAAAGGTTAGAATATGTTTAAAATGAGTAAGAAAATAAGGGCAAAAGGAAAATAAGGGATGAGGTTAGTAGAACAGTTAAGGTGCATGCTCTAAAGTTACCAATGCTTGCCAAGTTTGACTCGAGGCTTGTCATTCCCTGTGAGTCCTATCACTTCCAGGTAGGCTGCCAGTAGATCAACTTCACTGTTAACTTCTGAGAATATTTCTGGTTTCCTTGTGCTATGTATAGGACCACCTCTGTTCAGAGGCACCAAGATGCTGAATTTCTTCTTCTTTTTTTCCCCCCATATGAACTTATTCATTCATTATATTCACAAATATTTAGTGACTTTTATGTGCAGGTTACTCTGAGAAGGGAGGCAGTTTTGCATAGAAATAAGATATAAAGGCTTTGGATTCAGAAAAAACTTGCATTCAAATACTGGCCCCACTTGTGTTTAGTTGGGTGATCTAGGAAAATAATGTGGTTCCTCTGGATGCTAGATTTGGGTTACACAGATGGACAGCAATACCTCCTTCACACGGTAGCTGAACTCAGAGGATGTATTTTAAATATTCAGCAAAGTATGGGACACCTGGTTAGTGCTCAATAAACTATATCTCTTCATGCTAGGTATTCTGCAAGAATCGGAAAGAATAAGAACAGCCTTTGCTCTACATTCACTGTGCTGTATGTACATGTCAAATTCCCCTGCGTGGCTATTCATAAGAAGGGCTATGAATTGAAAGAAGGGCTATGAGTTGAAAGCAGGGAAAGGTCTCCTCAGATGGGGCCAGATCTGTGCTCAAGCAAATCTGAATAGAGCTGGACACTGAGTCAGATCCTTCAAAGAGGTGGTAGAATCTGGAATGGGCGGAGAGCACAGAGAGGAGCCTGGCTGGTCCAAGCCTTGCAAACAGGGATGCAGGAGGTATGGGTGGAGCTGCTGCGAGAGTTCATTCATTGGATGAAGTGACACATTTGTTCATGGAAGTAATGGTTAGAATTCCAGGTAGAGCTAAGACAAGTGAGAAAGTACTGACAATTTTATAGAAAAGGGACCTCTGTGATGAAATTACTTTCACTGGAAACTGAAAACCTAAGAACCTTAACTGTAAGAACCATCTAGAATAATCAGCCAGTTGGAGCTCAAGTGCCTTCAACATAGCTTTATTTCCGTTTTCCTCTTACCGCTAAAGTCAACCCGGGTTATAGGACTTGCAAAATGGCAAGATGACCTGGGAAAGTCCAGGTTTGCTCAACTTTGAAATGAGAGGCTTGGCCAGCTTCCCTTCTGGCACTGACACCTCGGAAACCTATAAGCCATTTCCTTCTTGAAAATGAGAATAAAGGTCAGATGCTTGCTCCTGCTGATGTACCTCGACTGGCCTCCTGGATGCCTCTGTTTAAACTCCCAGATGTCTGCAAGAAATCCTCTGCACGCTGACTCATTAAAAATTTTTTAAAAAGTGTTCTTTTTTTTTCCCCCAAGGAGTGGCCTAGGTGTTGATTGGACCAAAATTCCACAGAGGTAAAAACAAAATCAAAATCTTTTCCCCACACCCCAAAACAAAAACCTTCCATATACGCCTCTCTGTGAAGCCACTTTACTACTTCCTGATTTTAAACTCAACAGTTACATTTTTAAAGAGACATCACATTTTGGAATATAAACGTGTGAAATCTAAATACAAAATATAATAAAGCAGCTTGAGCCAAGCCACACAATTTGAATTTTGTTGTTATTTTAACTTAGGGTCGTCAGGCACTTTTGAACTTGTTTCTAGCTCTGTTACTATTTTTTAGTGGGTTTTGAGATGAGGCCAGCCACTTTCCAGTGGCTTAATCTACTCACTTTTTGGAAGATGCCCCGTATTTTCCTCTGCTTTGTAGCATCTTTCCTCTGAGGGGCTGGGGATATTTAAGCCTCAAAACAGCCCAATACAGAAGGGTATATAGTCTTTCTGCATTACCGATTTGAGATGGTGAAAGACAAATATTGCATAGTTTTCTCTAAGCACAGGAAATGCCCTTTTGTGATTCACTCCCCCGTAGACTGAGAAAGACATATGATTATAGTGTGTGTTTAGGCCCTTTCTAAGCTCTCAGCCCGGGGATAACACAGAACTGCTGAGAGTGGTGGCTGGCACCAAGCGCAGAGGACCCAAGAAACATCCTCCTCACTTTGGCTGCATTGTGGCAGCTCTTACTGCCTGAATTCCTACTTTAGTATATCCCCAATCGTGTTACTAATGATATTCCTATGTTACTAACAGTCTCCTTAAAGTAGTTCTCTATACATGGGGGTGTCTATCTTCTTTGAAAGCCTTTCATTAGAACACTGCTAGTAATCTAACTTTCCTCTACCTCCCTGAGTCTTGCCTCTTCTGATATTTTAAGTCCAATTACTGACCTCTATTTCAGGGTTCCTCAGAGGCCCCACCCCACATTCTAGAACACGTCCCAGTTTATGATTTCTCGTCCCCATTATAACAAAAATTCCTGAACACATAGTTCTTTCAGAAAACCTTTGCTGGCTAAATTCAAGACTAGTCAAGATAACTTTCAACACAGACTTTCTACAAATGCACTTGGTCACACTGATTTAAAGCAATCTAAATCCTTATTTCATTAGATTTTTAATCTGCATCTGGACTACCTCTCCTTTGCTGTGTTCTGTCTTAGCTTATAACTTTATTGAGGAAGCAGGATGTGTCAAACACACTTTCAGATTGCTTTGCAGAGTACTATGAACATTTGTCGTTCATTTATCTCACAAACATTTATTGAGCACCTACTACATGCCAAGCACTGGGCCAGGTTCTAGCATGACAGAAATGGACAGCATATATTCACCACCTTGCAAATCATGTGAAGCAGAAGAGTTGTTTCTGTAGGAGAAGGCAGACTCTGCAATAACGATAAAAAGTCAGAAAACAAAAATGAGGTGGATCAGGCAGCAGCCCTGTTGGAAAATGTGGGTGGCCAGTGAAAGTTTCTCCAGGGCCTTTCAACTTGTTGAAAGACTGTATTAAACTGAATGTCAAGCAGATTTGACCTAGGAAATAATGACCAGGGAACAATATGCAGAGCATGATTGATTTCTACTTCCTGCATTGCTTAATAACCTTTCAATGTGTTACTGTAGTTGCCCCTGATTAGGGCAATTCATTTCCATTTCCTGAATTTTAGGTCCAAAACTATGTGTTTGCTTTCTTGCTTTTTTCTTGGTGTGGTTCTTAGTTTATTGGAGCAATGCTATTGAGTGGCTCTTTTCTAAATTTCTTCAGCTATATAAGTAGCGGGGTAACTGAGATAAGTTTCTCTTCTCTCTGTCTCTTTTTTCTAAATATGCACACACATACGAACAACCACCTTTAGCTTTTTTACTGGCACATCAAGAGGGAAACTTGAGCGTCGGTTTAAGGCTGTGTAACTGAGACCATAGCTCTGTGGCTTTGACTGCACTTCCCAGTGCTGAGTACACTGCTGGGATTCCACAAATAAATAATAAAAATAATAATGATTTTTAAAGCATTTGGAAATGCTGAGTTGAAAGGTGTGGTGTAAGTGCAATGTTTTATTGTGAAAGTGATATCTCTGGCATTATCTGTTCCTAATGGAGGGCGGTAGTAATGGAGGGGCAGGCACTTACGCCTCCAGACCAGGGGTCCCTGAAGGCGGGGTGGGGCTCGGGCGGGCACTGCGGTAACACTTACTGTACTCGGTAACTGCTTCCTTCCAGTCTAGCAAGAAGGTATGAGAGGAGCCACGCTGCGGCTTGCTCCCCTAAACCTTAGAAAGTCATCCTTGTTTCTTACTGAGAGAAGAAGTGACTGAGAATCCTACTGGGAAAATACCACAGATTTTAAAATATTAACTTTAGTTTTAGTTTTGGTCTCAAATAAATACACGTTTGGCAAGGAGCACGTCAGCAGCATGGATGCGGATATTGTCTGGGACTATGTTACGGGCTGAATTATGTCCCCTCCGCTCCCCCTCCCTACATCCCCAATTCATGTGCTGAAGCCGTAACTTCCAATACCCCATAATGTGACTATATTTGGAGATCGGGCTTTTGGTAATTAAGTTAAAATGAGACTGCTGAGATGGGCCCTCATCCAACATGATTGATGTCTTTATAAGAAGAAGAAATTGGGGCAGAGAGACGTGAGGGATGCGTACACACAGAGGAAAGACCATGTAAGGAGACAATGAGAAGGCAGCCACCTGCAAATCCAAGGAGAGAGGCCTCAGAAGAAGGCAAACCTGCTGACACCTGGATCTCAGACTTCCAGCATCCATACTTGTGAGAAAAGAAATTTCTGTTGTTTAAGCAGCCTAGTCTGTGGTACTTTGTTATGGCAGCCCTAGCAAACTAAGATAGTCTGGGATTATCCACCTTTAGGATTCACACTGAACCATATAGTACGATATAGAAAAAGATAAATATTTTTCATACAGTATAGTCAGAGTGCTTTCCCAACTAAGTCCATAACTTTAATTATAAAATGAACATAACCTGTATTAAATTAACATATTGAATAGGGACAAAAAAATAAGCACCAGATTTAGGCTCCAGAGGCACTCGAAGGTAGAGTAAAAAAATCTGGTTTCCTTGACCACATTGTCATAATATGCATATATAACAGTTTATTGAATCCAGGCTGTGTAGACAACCAGAAGAACTCTGGCTCCATACTGTCACAATGCATGCCCACAACAAAGACTCCGGGGGAACAGCCCCTTTCATTCGATCCCTCTAAGTATTACCAACATGAGAGCCGAAAACCTTACCTCTGTCTGAAGTATATCTATATATCCATGCATAAGTTATTAACTGGGCTCCCTGCGCTCTGCTGCTGAAACTATTAATATATTCAAATCTCATTCTAGCTACTACAAAAAACAGTACATCAGGTCAATGCATTAGTATTTTCTTAGACAAAAGAATCTGGAGTTTTTAAAAAAGTTTCTTTCTTATTCCTTGGGACTCCAGTTGAAACACAGGTGATGTAGAGCCTAATGAGGTAAAGTGCTCATCGAGTGCCAGAGTGCAGGATTGACAGTATCTATAAAACACTGTTGATTGTGTTCGAAATACAGCACTCTTTCATGAGAATTATGTGCTGAGTACTGTTCTTAGCATCCAATGGCAGAAAAAAGTTTTTAAACTCTTAAGACATTTTACCTGATGGAAAGGACATGGACTGTATCTGAATGCCCTTTAATTGCAGATAACGTGACGTTTAATCTATCAATATTCTCACTTTTATGGGCGGTGTCTTCTGGACACAAACACAGCCTTAGAGGAGTTGAGAAGTACTGAGAACCCGCAAGCCAAGCGGAAAACTAGAGAAGTTAAGCCAGGGATGAGAGGGGGTCATCCTTGAGATTTATCCCTTTACATTGCTGCTCTGCATCTCTGGACCCCCAGTTAAGAGATATGTGTAATGACCAGCCTCTACACCACACAGCCTTGCCTTTTTGCTATTGGCTGCACTTAAGGCCTTTTATCAATGACAACAAACAAAGTAGGTGGTCTTCTACCTCTTTCTAGCTGTAGAAAAAAAAGTGACATAATTTTTCACAGCCTGAAATAATTGTGGAAGTACAGATACTGGTTAGGATCACTATGAATTATTAGTGGAAAAGTGGGTCTCAAAAGTACGTTACATGTGAAATATTTTTCGTCACTTGAACATGTGCCGTCCAGAGCTGGCCCTGTTCTAGCCGTCACAGGGAACAAACATTTCACATTCACAGATGCTCCCAATTTGGTGCGGTTTGGAGTGTAATTTAGATCAAACGTCTCCATGTAAATGAGTCAGGGTTTCTTAATTAGGTGCCTCTAAAGCAAAACCTTGGACCACATCAGTAGGTGTGGGTGTGGTGCCCACAATACTGGAATCTTTCCTATAGACCAGGCTCCTAGTATCATTCAAATAGAGCTTTTTTTTTTTTTTTTTGGTTGTTTTTCTCAGGCAGTAATAAATCTGCAGATGGCATAGACAGAAAGACGCTACTTCAGAAGAGCTGTCTAAAAACACTGCCTCTTTGGCAAATGCCTTAAAGTAGGTCATTCTGCTGTGATTTAGCTTTTTTCTTTAGATTTGATTGCCAGCTTTTTGTTCCCATTACAAGCAGGGTGCATTCCAGTCCACAGACTTGTTCTTAATTTTTCCAACTGGTATTTGTTTACTAGGATTTGCAGATCTTCCTATGAAAATGGCCAATATCCTGTCACAGCGCTAATCATGCACTTGACCGCAAAGCGAAATGGATCCTGGTGATAATCTGGTGATGCTGAAATATTAAATGCCTTAAACACCCAGTCTTCCCACAGCAAAACTGCATTGATTTATATGGGTAGGTTTGTTGAAATAATTGTCCCATCTTTTATACATGTGAAAAGAAGAGGTGACAGGATGTAAATGGAAAACTTTTACAAGCCATATAGCTGTTTGTACAGATATTCAGGTTATCTGCTTTTATACTTGTCATTGTTTGTGTTTTTTATAGGGGGAAAAATCATTGGGTCCCATTTCCCTATCAAGGCTTCGGGATTTACATGCAGAACCCCCTGCGGCATTAATGAGTTACCTGCATAAATCCCCTGGCAATCGATGGGCACATAGACCTTGTTTTGTTATATTAATTATTCCTCACAGAACCTTGACACTGACATTAAACGAGGCCTTAAAAAATCTTGATGAAGGTCTTAAGGTATCTTTTATTGTTCAAATATTAGCATTGCAAAAACTACGTCTAAGGCATTATTCATTTTGTGGTATCAGAGGGAAGGAGGGATTGAAATAAGGAGATGGAGCAAAGGGCCCAGGGGGTGAACTTTCCGGTCTTAACTCTTTATTGGTTGGAGGCCAGTTTTCTTAGGACTAAGTTATAATCCTCAAATGGTGGTAATGGTTAAAATAAATAATGAATAAAAGAACTGAGTACGTTGTTTTCTCCAGATTGGTGTTGAATATGGTGTCTTCTCCACAGGCCAAGCTCTGTCTTGGCAAATTGCTGGTGTTTTCAGGTGAATTCCAAAATGTCAGTTAAAAAGACACAAAAAAGAGGGCTCTAGAGAGGAGATGGAAATTACTGGCTAGGTATGTTGCAAGATGGCTTGGAAAATATGTACTTAACAAACAGACTACGAGAAGTGTTTTATGTGCCATTTTCCTTCATTCCCAGTAAACTTCCTTTACTTAGAAGGCCTGGGGAGTATAAGGTTCTGATTGAGCAAATGCCCTGGTGAGAAACACTTACATTATATTATTACATGTGGATTAGCAGTAATCAAACAACACAATTAATACTAAAATTACAATGGACACTACATTATCATCCTTTGATAATTCACAAGGAACTTTTGAATTGTGAAGCTCTCATTAACAATTGCAGTTATCTCTTTGCTTGAATGTGGTTACTAGATAAGTAGGTGGTTATTAGGGATTTCTGACAGGTGAAAATGACAGCTAATTGAAATTTGGATCCTTTTTGAGCGGAAGTTATTTACTAAATTATACTAGTTGATGATACTCTTCAGGTTTTTATCATGCTGATGATTCTGAATAATCTGCTTACTGTCTATGTTGTTTCCCTTTGCTGGTTAGTAATTCTTACTGTGCTGGTCCCCAATGTGGGGTTTAACTCCATTCTGTCTCTTTAGGCTCTGAACTCTCTTGGTGAATGCATCCACTCTTATGGTTTGGAATATTTACTCTAAAAATACTAATGCCCAAATCTACATTTCCTCCTTTAATATCATACCTTTACTTATCCACTTGCTAAGTACCTCCTGTTGCTCTACCCTGTGCTGGTTACATGGGGCACTAAAGGAAAACACGATTTCTGCCTGCAAGGAATTAAAGTTAACAACTACCTGTATGGAAGGATTAACTACGATTTTTAACAGGCCAAGCAGAGTTGTCTACAGCTGCAATAGGAGCTTTGGGGGGCTTCATCTCTTTGGTGCTTTACAGTTTATAACAGGATTTTTAGTCACATGTAAACCTGGATTAAGTCCTTTGAGGTATCAGTATCGTAATATCCTCCAACACAGAAGAGGAAACCGAGGAAGTTGTTTTCTCCAAGGCAACAGGGTTAAGGAGTCAGTGACTCAGGATCCAAACTCTGGTTTTCTGGTTCTGAATCCACTGCTGTCTCCACTCTCACTTGGATTCAGTGCAAGTTCAAGTGTCTGGGCTGGACTCTGCTTGAATTTTCAAATGTATCAAACTCTATTAACAGTATGTAGTCTTGGCTTTTACTTTTATCTCCTTAGATTTGGCAAACACACACACACACTACAGGGTAGATAAAGTTAAGCATTACTCCCATGCTAAAGACTATAAAGCAGCACTGAGAAGTGAGGCAACAGGCCTTCAGTTATTTAGGAAACTTATATCCAAGCAGGGGGCTGGAATCCAGTTCTTTAGATTCTTTCAACCTATCAGAGGCAAATGCACGAAGAACTTTCCACCCACAAATAACTCTTTCTAATTAGATTGGTAACTGGATAAGTTAAATAGTTCTCCAGCTGGTTTGCCTGTTCTCCTAGAACATATTCTCAACACAGTGATTCTTTTAAAACTGAAATCAGTTCATGTCATTCCTGCTCCAAACTCTACAACTGGCTCCCCTTTTCTTTTAACTCAGAGCAAAGACCAAGTCCTCACAATGGTGCTGGAGGGCCCTGTAAGATGTGGCCTTGTCAACTAGGTGACTCCTCTCCTCCTCCTCTCCCCACCCACCCTCTGTTCGAGCCACACTGGCCTCCTTGCTTTGCTGTACCTCAAAGACACCAGGATTCTACATGTTCTCTATGCCTGGAATGCTTTGACTCTAGGCAAATCCACCTCACTAACTCCCTCTCCTCCCTCAAGTCTTTTCTCAAATCTCCCCTTTGTAATGAGTTCTTCCCCAATGACTGCAAACCACTGGACTCAGTTACCCGCACAGCACACTTGAACCTCCTTACTCTGCCCCATGTTTTTCTAGTTCCTTAGCAGCCATTATCTTCTAATATGCTATAGAATTTCCTTGCTTATTATGTCTATTTGTTTGATTTATCTGTTTATATTGTGTGTATTATATTTATTATGTAAACTCTGTGAGGACAAAGGTGATTTCTGTAAAGTTTAGTGATGTCCTCTAAGTTTCTAGAACAGTGCCTGTCACCTAGCTGGTGCTCCATCAATGTCCACTGATAACCCAGTTTCTATCAGTGACATCTCTACTCTTTTTGTCTACAAACTGGACATTCTGGCATTGTCTTGAACTCTTTCCAGTCATTCATCCATCATATCAAACCTATCAGCCAATACTATCAACTCACTTTAAAGTTTCTCTAGAAACTCCCCTCTTCCCACTGAGCTCCTCAGCCAACACAGGACTAACTGCTCTCTAGACTTACTCTAAGCCTCCTCCTTTAGCCTCTTCATCCCCAAATCCATTGCACACTTGACCCTTCAATAAATCGAGATACTTAAAACAAAAACAAAAGCAAAACTTCTATTCTTCAACTGCTCAATAAACTGCCTTGGGCCCCTATGATCTGAGACTTCACATTCCAACTCTCCTGTCAGGCCCCACCCATGACAAGGTCGCTCTCGGGCCCCTCCTCCTCCTTTGCTCCCTGCCACATCCTGGTTTCCCAAGGCTTTTCTCCCAAGTGGACCCACGGAACATCTCAGTTCTTACCAAATCCTATTTATGTTTCAAAGCCTAACTTAAGGTGCACCTTTCATTGTAGACTTAACTGTTTTAGTCTACTTCTTCCTGCACATACTGTTTAGCAGTTAATCATCCTCTATTCTTTTTCCTAAGCACTTTGTCCCCTTTTAGATTAATAGCTCTGCAATGGTAGGACTTTATACTTCTTTTATCTTCCCAACCCTCCCCAGTGTGGTATGGTACACAGAGTAGGCACTCCATAGCTACTGTTGATTCATTGATTGATGCTTAAATTCTTCTGCTTCGTGTGTGTGTGTATGTGTGTGTGTGTGTGTGTGTGTGTGTGTGTGTGTGTGTATTCTTTACTGTGTTGGATTTAGAGAGCTGAACATTTCAAATGGTATATTTTGAATGATATCCTAAATTTTTATATTTTTGGCAAGTAAAAGCATTTTTGTAGCTACTGATGAGCTATATATCAGGATAAATGTATATTTAAACTCCAGCCTTTTCTAGTTTAAAGCATGTTTACAGCATGTATAAATGTAGGAACCCATAGTGCTTTCACCAGGGATTAATTGGGTCTTGCTTTTAAGCATGTGTGTGTTTGTGTGTGTGTTTGTGTGTGTGTTCCATACATCCAAAGTGAATTCTATCATTAAAAAGTCACAAAATATGTAGATATTAGCATAAAAAGCACTTAGGAAATAACTAGATAATCATTAATCCACCCAACAATTAAGTCTTTAATAGTACATGCAGGCTTTAGCATGAAAGCCTCCACAACATAACAATAAACTAAGTTTGCATACTATAAGCTTACAATGGCCTATTCTTTGATGTTTTTCAGCAACTCTGACTTTATTTTATAGGCTTTGAAGGAAGATTATTACTCCCTTCGTTGTCCATTGGTCAAGCTTTGAGGGTCTGCGTTCTGCCATCTTGTCTTCTCTTGAATCACCTTGAAAGACAGATAGTTTTGGTTCTTGGGAGGTCACCCCAGACCACTGTTGGCTGGTGTGTCTCTGCTACAGCACCAACCAGTGAGTGGAAAATGCTACACTGCTCAGAGTAGGCATCTCATTCATGAAACATGTTCAGGGGCCAAATTCCGTGCCTCTCTCCACCCTCTGATGGTAAAAACCATTTTAGAAGTGGGTTTTAGGAGTGGACTGGACTCTATTTTGAACTCTCCAGCTTTCTGCTTCCTTTAGTTCCTAGGATGATTGAAAGTGAACCTGATTATTCCGGGTGTTAAATCTCATTTTAAAGTCCTCTTTCTCTTTGTCCAGACTCTGCCCTCTTCCCTGCAAGACCTGGCTTCTAAAAATTTGGTTCCCAGATGGCAGCACCTGGGAGGTTGTTCTCAGTGCAAAATCTCTGGTCCCATTCCAGACCCCTTGAATCAGAACCTACATTTTTAACAAGATCCCCAGGTGATCTGATGGATAAGCACCTTAAAGTGTGAGGAATCCTGAGCTAGAACTTTCTGCAACGGTTAGGCAGCCATCGTGTTGGCCGTGAGACCAGCAGGTGGAGGAGCCCTCACAGTTCCCATTGTCCACCATGGGACCCGCTGGATGTCCTCCATCATTGAAATCCCCCTCCACTCTGCCTCTTCAGAGCTTGTTTCCTGAGAAGGCTGAATTAGTCACACAGCCCAGGCACAGGCACACCTGTACCGATAGAGGGCACTCTTTTTTTCCAGCCAGTTAATTGACACCAGTAAGCCGTTCTGATGGAGCCTTAGTTGTGAGAGGTGAGGGCTTTTGGATGGGCTGCAGGATGACAGCCTTTACCACTAGTGGTCATTGATGTTCCCGCGGTGCTTTTCTTGAGAGAAGGGGTTGTTAACCTCAGTGTCCTGGCTGACTTCCAATCTGTGTAATTGCATGCAGCCTACCTAAGTCTGCTCTGTAGTTTCAATTAGGTAAAGTATTGTTCACTTCTTGTACTAAACTGCTGTGTTGTGTGGCTACAGACTGCTAATTAGCTGGTGTTTTTCAGGTGGCTGCGTTGGTGATGAACAAAACGTCTCTCTCCGGCTATCTCCCTCCCCGTCCCCGCTATCTCCGCTGCCACAAGCCCACACACAACCTCACGCCCGCTTTCTTCTATATCACCATTTCTTGGATAAAAGTGCTTTGGGGTCAGAAATTACTAGAATGTGACAGTGAACCTTTCTTTCTTTTCTCTGTGTAGCCACCTGCTTCATAGCCTACCTAACCTATTATAGGGTGTTGGAGGGGAAACTCAAGCACAGAGTAGCAGGAATGTGCTGAGGGGTGGATAAAATAGGCATTTACCCTTTCTCTGCTGAGATGAAGGGTAAATGCCTGTGATTGCCAGGGAAGTATGAATTACTTTAAGAGCTCGGCACCCTAGGAGTTGGCTATTTTCAGTTTGATATGAATGGAGAGTGAGGTCAAAGAGAATGGGGTGTGCATTTTATTTCTCCTTTCCCACTAGTTAGAAAAATATAGCTGGACGTGTAAACCGCCCATAAAATACCTCGCTATCTCTGTGGGGGATGTCTCACCCTAAACAGGAAACGTAGCACTGGGAGAGTGAACAGAATCCCTTTCTGATGACTCTAAGGTCAGTACCAGGGGAGCACTTGTGGCTCTGGAATGGCAGCTGGAAATGAAAAAGAAGTGGGAAAAGGTAGGTGAACAGGAAGCCAAGAGGACAGAGTGCGCTCTAATCAGAGAAGAGATGTGTTTGAGGATGGGATTTTTCTGGAATGTAAAATGATTGCTCAAAAAGTGTTTGAATGGAACAATAAAAAAAGCAGATTTATGTAAAGTATCATACCTTGCATGTCTTTTCACTATGTGAGCACATTTATTTTGTTTTGATGTCCAAGCTCAAGGACACAAATTAAAGTTCCTATAAAGCGGGGGTAATTTCTTTTATCTTTTCATATCCCAAACACTATATGCTAGTTGAATTCACGAATGAATGAAATGAATGAATGAGTGAGTGAACTCACTGATAAAGGGAAACATATTTATTAAGATGTATATGTTAACTGACAGTTCATGGAGGGTAGGAAAAGAGCGCTGTCAGTGCCCGGGTGCCAGCACGGGTGTCTTGCCTACTCCTTGCTATGGTCCTGCCCCAAAGTGTTCTACTTGTCTCTTTGAAAGTGGGGAAGAAAAGAAGAGCAGGGGCTTACTGAATTACATGGATGGACTAGTCGAATGCCTATACTAACAGGCTGGTTTGCATAACCTTGTGAGGACAGAAGGGGCGGGGCTAGAGCCAGAAAGTTGGGAGTGAAAGTAAGATTGAGGGAAGTGAACATTCCCAGATAAGGGCAGAGAGATTGATAACAAAACTGAATCAAGTTCCCAGATCCTAGGAACTGATTGTTTTCCTGGTAAAATTATCCGTATTTACAGCTCAGCGTCTATCACATGATAGGTATTTGATCTGTATTTGTATCAACGATAAATGGGGAGATGGATGACGTATTTGGCAATGCTTTGAAGGTGAAAAGAGTTCTCAGAGTGCGGGGTAGGAGGAAGAATTTGAGGAGGAGGAGGATATTGGGAGAAAAGGCAGAAAACAAGGGGAAAATGTCAGCAAAAAGAGCATGGTTCAAAAGAATGTATGACACTGTGGAGAAGAAATTACTAGAAATGAGAAAAAGTAATCTCTATACTAAGGGCAATATTTAGCACAAAGCTTCTGAGCTCTGAATGCATTTTCAGTTGCCTTTGTACACATTAACAAATTAACCTAGGGAAAAATTATAGACCAGAAAACATCATTGAGACAGATATTAAAAAAGGCTTAAAAATCCTAATCTTAAATTTGAGCTTTACTGTTTTGTAGATGATTTTGAAGATTTTCCCAATATCCTGATCCAAACAGCCCCTAAATTCATTTCCTTGTCCCCCAGAGGCTCTCATTCCAGGTAAGCCTGTGGTTTCAGTTGCGTACCTCTTCAAAGTCAGGTGTGGGTTGAGTCTGCCACTGGCCACAGACTAATTATTACTTATGGCTGAGATTTCCTTCTGTTCATTATTAAAGCCCAGTCTTTTCTCAGCCCAGACAATACAGTCTTGGGATCTGAAACCTTGTATACAATCTGCACTTTTTCCTTCATGAGGCAAAACCCCCCAGCTACATGGAAATGTGCAGCTACTACGTGTTAACTATTCCTGGATGTCACCCTGCAGCTCTAATTTCTGCTTTCTCCTCTGCGTGCTAGGTGCTGCTGCCGGACTTGTCAGCACCTTGTCACGGCTTCCTGGTGCGTGGGCTACCATTGGACTCTGTGTTCTTAACAATCATCCATAAAAAAAACCCCACAGAATCCTTCACAAGTAAAAAAATATATTACATTAACAGGTAAAAGAAAACTACTTCAAAAATTTTAGTGTCCTGAAGCGGGAGCTATTTGTAAATGCTGCCGGGTCGTCTCCCCTTTTCCAGTCCTGAGATGCCCTTTTGTTCATGATGTGACAAGGATGTGGGGAGCCAATATGATTTAACTAAATAATACACAAATGCCGGGAACACTCTCATATCTTGTGTACGGACCAGAATAAATTACTCCGATGGAATGTTTTGTTTTTCTTTTCAGGGAACAACCCCACAGTTTACAAGGAACTACGCTGACAAAAAGTGGCTGAGAAATATTATTAAAAGTAACCTATTTTAATGTAGGACTAAATGGCTGAGGATTTCACTCGGGTTCAAAAGACAGAGGTCTGGAAAAGAAGTTGACAGGCAGACAGCAGTGAGAAATTAGTCTTGTCCTGGGATTCTTATGGGCAGTGGGGAGAAAAATAAGTCTAGTAAGAAATGAAAACGAGGGAGCTAGTTCTCAGAATTAAAGGTGAACCAAGAGGAATTGGCAGCTGCCTGGACATGCCAGCCAGAGAGGCCACAGTATCTGACACACGTGACAGACCAAGAGACAACTGCAAAGCTCCCCAAACAATTCGCCTGAAGGGCTTGCCAGGAAGCCAGATGCTGCTTCTGGAAGAATATCCTCCGCGGTTGGGCATCTGGGTTCAGTGCTTTCCATTTGAGGAGGAGAAAGAAGGTGGTAAAAGACAGGACCATCACTGCCTTTTAAAAAATGTGCACACACACACCCAAAAGCATTAATAAATGTAGTCATGGAACTTGTTTTTAAAAAGGACCCCTAAAAATAAAACTTTTCCTAGTGCTTTTTAGATAGAAAGCAATGTGTTAGAGAGACAGAGAGAGAGACAGAGACAGAAGGACAGATACCAATAAACCTCTTATTTAAATGTCACTATACTAAGCAATTAGGTAATTTTATTTAAAAGATTAGGATTCTAACTGATGTTCAATTAAAAAGAGGTTATTTGAGTGATGGGCCTGTGCCTCTATCACAGTTGGCCTGTCTTTCTCCCTCTTTCTTCCCTGGAAACAATCAAGTATTGGTGTTGGCAAGGAAGTAGAGTGTGGTCTGGTGGACTGGAAGTCAGGTGACTTGAGGTCTGGTTGATTTCTTCACCTTCCACTTTGAAGTTATATGTCTCTGCTCCATAAAACAGGGGAACCAAGTTTCTTTATACACATAATAACAGAGGTCAAGCTTTGGTAATCATATTTTTTTTTCCTTCACCTGACGCTAAATAGTTCAAAGTAGTAGGAAGTCAATATTGGATCTGGAACAAAAGATGGACAGAGAGGTTGGCTGATATGATAGGAGACAGGAGTGAGAGAGATTCTTTAATTTAGTAGTCAGAGTACTCACAGAAGACATAAAGCTAAATTTTGAAATTCCAAGATAGGTTACAAATCCAAGATAATCAAGAAATCAGAAGAGGTGGCAATCTCACCCTGGGCTGCAGCAATTGATCTAAAAGGCTCCAACACTGTTGGGTGGTCACAGATTCCCTGACCAAGACTGACTCAGTGAGGTCAGCTTCCCTGAGCACCCATTCATCATTATACTCCAGGCCTCCTAACATGCAGTCTTAGTGATAATATTGCCTCTTTTACAATTAAAACTGCTCTTCTCTTCAGCATGATGAAAAGACAAATATCAGGTGAGGGGAGAGAAACAAGAAAAACAATTTATTTAACAAGACCCTCAAAACGGAATATTCCCTAGTGCTTGTCTGAAGTATATCAAGTTTCCAAGATTCCAAGCTTAAAGAAGTTGATCTTAATTGGAACCATCAATGGCTATTAGATGAGCATTTTCTTTTCAATGAGGTCAGGTGATTCCATTTGCTCAACAAAAATCACTGAGTGTCCATAACGTGTGGAACACTGTAGTATGCTCTGGGGATAGAGTAAGAATCAAAATGATACAAACTCCTGCCCTCCTGGAGCCAGGCACTAATGGAGAAGGGACCAGGTCATCATTTCCACCTTTACCAAGGTTTTCAGGACCTGACTATACTATAGAACAATTATTTTTTTATTCTGAATTATTATATATTCATTCCTGTGATTTTTCAAGAGCCAAAGGATGAGTGTTAGACAGGAGATCATCATCACTAGAAATTCTGCCCAATGTCCCATTACCATGAGAATTTTCTAGGTCCCTTTTGTGGAAGCAATAGTTTTAAACAAAAAATATCATACGTCTGCTCTGACCAAGCTTTCTTTCTATTACCAGGCATGCTATTCTCAGACCCCTTTCCCTGTACCTCTTCCTCTGGCCACTTCTTCAGTGGGGACACCCTCAGGAGACTGTCCTCAACTCTTCTAGGTTCACACCTTCCCTTGGGTTTATTCATGACCTCACCCCAATGCCATCTTTAAAAGATTAGATATGAATCCCAAATTCATATCTAGATCCCAAACAACTTTCTTGCATTCCCAACATATATTTCTTATCCTCTAATGGAATATAAACAACCACCAAATCACATCACGTCCATAAAATTTTAGCTTCTTTCACGTCTCCAAATTTTTCCTTTTGCTCTGTTTGAGTTAAGGGTATTACCATTCAGCTAGTTCAAAACCTGGGTGCCATGCTGGAATTTTCCTTCCTCTTAACCTCTTGTGGGCACTCAGCGAGCATGTTCTATTGAATCTACCTCCTCCGTGCCTCTTGTATCCACCCTTTTCCTCCCTCCCCCTCCCCCACTCTCTTAGTATGAGATCTCTGACTTAGACATCATACCAGCCTCTTAACCGGTTCCACTACCTCTAGTGTTGCCTTCATACAAGCTATTCTTCACACTTGAAAAGACTGTGATCTTTATAAATAGAAAGCACATCACCTCATGTGCCTGCCTCAGACCCTTCGGTGATTTACCTAATGTCTACTGAATGAATTTCAAACTCCTTAGCAAAGCATATGATGTTTATCACAATTTAGCTCTAGTTTACTACATTCTGGGCTTATGTCCTGTCACCTCTTTTATGTTTCCTAATTCATCATTCCAGAGGAGTCACCATGTCTTTACCACACTGTAGTTCTCCTTCTTCCTGCCTCTTTATACACAGTCTTCCCTCTGCCTATAGCAGGCCTTTGTCTGTCAATCTGACTTCCTTAAAGATGTCTGTGTCTTCTCTTCTGGGAGGCTTTCTTTGGCTTCTCTAGGCTAAACTTCAGCTCCTATTTGGTGCTCTCACAGTGTCTTGTGATACTGTACCATATTTATTATAATTGTTTATTCATTTATCTACCTTGGGAAACTATAGGATAATTGAGGGTAGGAGTCCTTTTAATGTCTCTGGTATCCAGGTGAAAGGCTGGTAAACTGTTTCTGTAAAGGGTTGGATGGCAAATATTTTCAGCCTTGTGAACTTGTGACAACTATTTAACTCTTGCCACTGCAGCACGAAAGCAGCCACTGGCAATACATAAACATAGGGGGTGGGTGTGTGTGTGTGTTTTCCAATAAAACTTCGTTGATGAAAATAGGCAGCAGGCTGGATGTCGCCTATGACCATAGCTTGGCAACCTCTGATCTAGTCCAGTGCCCAGAATACATTAGACACTCATTTAAGACTTCCTGAAGGAATGGGTGGACAGGACTTCACAGTTAACATTTTCATAAGTGTGAATTTATCTGACCTATTTCACATATAAGCAAAAGGGAGAGTTAGAGGCATTAAAAGTTTTCCTAATGTTGTACAGTTTCTAAGTGCTGAGGTTGGGACTGGAGCCTATGTCTTCTGATTCCAAATCCCCGGTTCTTTCCATTAGGTTAAAGGCCAAGATTCACAGTGGAGAAGGGTGGGGCAGCTTAAACAATGTACCTCCTATGAGGGAAATACCGCCATGAGGTAGGGAAGACAGTGATAAACGGGCAGTAGCCTTTTTAGGTTTTGTTTTGTTTTTTATTATTCAGCAGTTAACTGCTAACATTCAAAAGTTAAATCAAAGGATCTAAAGTAATTTCACTCCCATCTTTAAAACCTTGTCTCCCAAAGCTCTCCTCCAGAACAAGGATCCACCACTGGAAGGATCACTGAACCTTAGTCCCCCAGCTCACAAACCTTATAAATCCCGTGCCAAGATGTCTCCTAAGTAGATGACATTTTAATGATTACTGCAGGGAGTTGGGAACTATTGCTTCATCCTCACGATCAGAGTAATTAATTTTCTTAACTACCAGGCCAAATTCTGCCACGGGAGTCCAGTTGAGAAATTTCAGGCCCATAGGAAGTACATTAGCTCTTCAAAGCGATTAGGGTGCCATTTCAAATACACAAGCAAAGGAGCTATTAGGCTTCTGGCTTATTTCAAACAACTTGCAGCCTCTGTTTCTCAGGGGAAAAAAAAAAAGAAAGAGAAAAAAAGGAAAATAACAATTTGCTCAGGTTCTTTATTTTCCAGTAAAAATACCCATGGCCTGCAAGTCGTTGGATATCAGGTATTGTGGTTGGGTGAGAGACCAAAGTGTACAGAAAAAGGCTGGAATGCCAAAGGCAGCACAGAAAAACACAGCCTGCTCCAAAGCACACCAGAGCCGAGCCTTCAGAGGCCTGACGGGAGGCAGAGCTTCACCAGCCAGTGCCCTTGGCCAGTGAGAAGGGTGGGGGCTCATGGGCTTTCCAGTCCATCTCTGGTCACATCGTACCCCCTCCCCCCAAAATATGAGAATGCCCACGATGCCATTTTAAAGACAGGGTGGACGAATTATTTCCTCACCATTGTTTCCTCATACAACCCTGATGTTTCTAGGTCATCATTCATTTGAGTTGCCTCTGACGTGCTTTTGTAGACTATTTTACTTAACATCCATGAAGACCACAGAGAAGCTTTAAATATCAGTTTACTCTCACAAAATAGCCACAGCTCAACAGTTTCGTCTTTCAACGAGGCATTCAACTGGCATGCTTCCATGAGATCTGTCTATTCAGCCATATCATTTTTTCACCTTGGAATTCTAAGAACAGCTGGACGATTTTCTTAGAGTCAATGCTCTCCTTTCAGCCGATTTTACAGAGTGCAAGTCTTTGAATGTTTATTTGCATCTAAAATCTGCAGCAAATATATTCTTCCAATGCTATTTTTGAAAATCAATGAGTGACAATATTTTATGTCACCTCTAAAAGCTACCCATTTCTAAGACATTCTGACTTTCTCTGGACAATGTATACCTACGTGGGAACTGAATGTTCTTTTATATCCTCCTCCTACCTACCAACAAACATTTGAGATTGTTTTGGCTTCCAAAATGCATGCCACAAAGTAAATCTGGCTAACAAGTTCAATTTAGCTGGGTGAAAAATATTTTTGGATTTATCTCCTAAATTTTCTGTTATTCTCATGTATTACTTTTATCCTGGAAATAAAAATGTGAGAAAAGACTTCAGCAATAGCTAGGACAGCTTACTTACAGTAATGGCAGCAGGAATTCTAGAACTTGAAAAGGTCAGCCACAGTTCTAGGTGGATAAGTAGTTGATAACATTCTAGGAGTGTTTACACTGGGGATTTGAGGCCCTACCGGCTTTAAATTATCTCACTTACCAGGCTTCCACATGGCCAGTGTGCTGTTCTGCCTGGTAGGAAATTCTCACTGTGAAAACCATTCTGATAAGTTAGACAACAAGGCAAGAGAACTATGTGTCCCTTGGAAACTGCTGTAATGGGAGGCTCTGGCCAGGAAGCAGAGGAGGACCTGTGTCTACCACCAGTGTCCCAGTGCCTGCCCAGACTTTCTTATCAGCAAGCTACCACTTTGAAGGTGAAAACAGCTGGATTTGAGAACATGGGACAAGATTCAGATCAGGTCGATGGAGAGTTGGTGACAGTACAGAATTGGGCAGGGGAATTTACACAGGGACTGGGCACCACGTGGAGGTGTCACATGGTTTGTCAAACATGTGAAAACAGCCTCACTGGGACTAGGGGAAACTGGCTGAGTCAGAACAGTATAGAAACTCAGGTTTTGGCAAAAGATTCTATGGTGAGGTAAAGAATTTTCTGGAAGCCAGGAAATTTGGCAACCCAGCCTCTGCAATTCTTCCTATATTTATTTAATTAGAAATTATTTTATGTTTCTCTCATTATACAATAATGTATGTTGATGTATAATGCTTATCCAGAACCTACTACGTCTAGCTACTTTATCTTTAAAAGGATTACTCCTTCACTCCTCACCACAGAAATAGATTCTATTATGATCCCTGTTTTGCAGATGGGAAAAAGAAAGCTTAGAGTTAGGCTGGTTCAAAGTTACATGTCCAGTAATTGAGAAGCCCAAGGCTCACATTCAGTTCTGCCTAACTCCAAAGCCTGTTCTCTTTACTGGTTCTCTTAACCTCGATGTCTCTTCCTATTCCATTGTTAGGAGAGAAAAGGAAACACACGAAGGAAAAAACTTTCATCATTCAACAACTCTAAGAAAGAAATATTAACATCTCAGCAAATAGCTTTACCGTCTTTTTAGGTGCACAACTTTCCCACATATTTATACTTATACTCTCTGTGAATATATAAAATATTATACCCCCAACTTTCACTTAATACAAGCATTTCCCTAATTAAAAAAACAATTAGCTATGATCTACATTTTATGAAACCGATCCGATGTACCATGTTCTATATAACCTTCCCCTATCACTGAATGCTTAGGTTCTTTCCAAGTTTCCACAGTGAAAACAGTAAAATTTTTTCTGCATAAACTGCCCCTATTCCCCACCATTATTTAGGATAGGGCCCTAGCAATTAAGATGACTGGTTCAAAAGGCACGAAGATAGGAAAGGTTTTCATTCTTGAGCTATACTACATATATGGCTTCCCACTGTGCTGGCTGGAACATCCCCACCAGCAGATCTAGAGGGCTTGATTCAACTCACACCTGACAAAATAGGGTTCACCCTATTTCATTCATCTTCTATATCCTCATCTTCTTTTTCCTTTCTCCTGGCTGCATTTCAAAACAGAGAAAAAACTGTACCCTTCTAAAAACTGTCTCCTTTTGCTTTTTTTTATTGCTATCAGAGGAACTATTTTTACAATTACCCAGCACTGAAACCTCAGACTTATTCCCACGGCTGACTGGATAAGGGGGATAAAGAAATGAGAGAGATAAAAATCGTATGGCATCTTCCTTTGAAAAGTCTCAGGCTTTGGACCACTGCTTTCCATTTGATATGTTCACTCCAACCCAACTACATCTCCCAGGTGGCCTCTTGGGTTTTTTTCTCCTTCTATCTCGTTCACCCTACACTCTATTGTCAGACGACTCTTTCATAAACACAGAGCACATCATGCAAATGTCCAACAGATAGAGTCTCAGTGGTTCTCTATTTCTTATATAACCTCTTTGCCTGGCTTTCAACCTCCAACTACTACCCATCAGCAAGCAACCCTTATTTTTCTAGGTCTTCCTTCCCATTAACTTCATCTTCACTTTGCCTGCCTGCCTGTCCAAAGAAGCAGGCTGAAGGAACACGCATTCAACACATATTTTAACAGAGATAGAACTTGCCATTTATACGATGATTCAGAGGCTATCACAGGACCTTCCAGTGCTTATCACTGTAATGTCAATTGGTGAAAGTGCCTATTAATAAAGGTTTCTGGCTGATGGCATTTTGAGATGATAGTGTATTCTGAATTCCTGGTCTCAATCTATCAGAGCAGAAACACATACTTCACCTTGAGTTTGATCAAGAATGAGGATTCTGGACTCTGACACTATTCAGCCTGTGCAGCTATTGTGTAATCTTGTGCTTAATATAATCCCAACCCTTTAAAAATTCCAGCTTTTGTAGACAGCACTTGCATGCACCTTCCAGCCCAACTGTGCTGTATTAAGCTTTCTCAGTTGGTAGTTGCTCCTTTCAAGGGAATGTTTAACTCAGGAGCTTTGCAAAAATGGACTACTATTCTGTTGGCTATAGAGTACGACGTGGGTCAAGTGGAATTTTTGGCACTTCATTACATTCCCTGACCCTTACTAAACAAACTTCAAAATATATATATATGTATATATTTGCAATAATTTGGAATAAACACTACATACAAGTGTTGATGGTAGATTTTCTGAAGAAGTACCAAATGCATCAAGACTAAGGAAAACATTCTAATGATTCTTTCAAACATGAATACATTTAAATTCTCGTTAAACAATCTTCTTATTTAGTCTTCTCAGGCTTTGATGACATGCCACGATTGGCTGTTTATCAAAAACTTAGCAAGAAATGCTTAACAAGATATCATCATGTGCACACACTTGTGCATAATTAAACCCAGTTTATAAATCACTGCAGGGTGGAATACGGTCACTCAAGAAAGGTGGTGGCCAGTAATGACACTGTTCTCCCCAGCTAGGGTGAAAAATCTCATCATGGGGATGCTGTGAAGGTGACGTAATAATCTTAAATCATAGTTAAAGACATCTATTTCCATCTCTATTGAACTGAATGAAAGTTCTCACAAAATTAGGAAACTGATTTGGATATAAGAAACACAATCAGGCACTCATTGTTAATACTGGGATTGGGTGGCACGAAGGTGGAAGACCCTCCTCCTTTGAAGACTTTTAATTGAATAGATTCTCAACTGTGTGTGTGTGTGTGTGTGTGTGTGTGTGTGTGTGTGTTTTCGAAGTCAGATTGAGCTGATTCTCAGTTTCTTCATTTTATAGCTGTTCTTTCAGTTGGAAAAAAAAAGGAATAATTGAGATGGAGTAATGGATATTTCTCAAGATCTCTGAGACTAGGTATTGCATAGCATTAAAGAGTATATTTTTCCATTTGTTTTATGACTTTGTCCAGTTTAAGTTACTGAGATAAGCACTCCAGTATTTACTTGTAACTTGAAACCCTTTCATGGTGTGTCTGGATCCTAAGGGAAAAGAATTAACATCTGAGGAATGCGTACCTTGTGCTAGGCTTTTCATATGCATTATCTCATTTAATTCTCATAACCACAAGATATGGTTGATATTATTTAATCCGATTTTATGTGCTTAAGATCATAAAGGGAGTATAAAGTATAGAACAAGAATTTGACTCTAGATCTCTCTCTCTCTATTTCTTTAAAGCCTAAGATCCTTTTACTTAACCACACTGGGTTTCCCACTGAAGCTAGTATGTGCAGGTGACAAAAAGGTGCATTCTAACAATAAAGGATGTTCTGAACTTTGACACAGGTTCCCCGTGGGAGTGAAAGAAGTAAGAAGCAAATATGATGAATTAGATTGAAACCTGTTCCTTCATGCAGTGACCGGTGAAGTGAATTACAGACTCTACATACCATGGAACACTATGCCGTCATTAGAAAGAATCAGATGTCTGTTTAATGAAACGGAAAGCTGTCCATGAGGTGCAAAATAGTTGAAGAACAATATATGCAGAATGATATACTCTAACGCAATAAACAACCACACACAGGTATGTTTGCGTGTCCTTAGGAACAGGTCTGGAAGGGTAGATACAAAAATGTTAGTTACTTCTGCTCATCAGGCTAAGAGTGCCTGGTAGGCAAATTTGACTTATGTGCATGACAGTTGCTTAAATTTTGTGTGTGTGCAATTCCGCGCATTACATTTACAATTAAAAATCATGAGGTGGATTGGTTGAATAGTCTGAAGGAGTGACTCAGCCCAAGGAATGGGTAATTAAAGAGATTTAATCTCACAAAAGCAAAACTGCCCAATCTATCTGAAATTCTGTCAGGCTTTTAACATTGCTATATGTATAAGGCGAAAGATGCAACCTTGTCACTCGTACTGCACTCTGCATCACTTGTACTGCATCACTTGTACTGCACTCTGCCTGTCAACAGCAGGCAAATGAGGAACAGTCATTACAAACTTAACGTGTCCAGAATGAAGCTCTCCAGTTGGCTTTTCCTGTTCAACCCGTTTCTCCTCCAGTTTTACCCACCTGTGTAGCACTACCATTTCTCCACTTGCCCAAACCCAAACCCTAACAAGCACACTTAATTTCTCCTTTCCCTTCCCCACTGCATCCCAACCATCAACAAATCCAACCTGACCCATCATCAAAATACCTCTTTAAGGCCTCCACTGAAGCCACCATTACTTCTTCCCTGGACTACTATTGTCCCCTCAGTAGAGGTCTCCCTGCTTTCACTTTTGCAAATCATTCTCCACCTGTCAGCCAGGGTGATCTTGTATATCCCTCAATTTAGCATTCTTTATGGTTCTTCGTTGTATTTAGAATGGAATTCCACTCTCACTGTGGCGCATAAGAACCTATGTGATCTTACACTGGTCCAACATCTATGACCTCAACTCCACCGCCATGCCCCTCATCACATTACGCTCTAGCCAACCTGGCCTGCCTTCTGCTTTTCAAACACATCAAGCTCTGTGTGGCCTTTGGGTCTTTACACTTGCTTTTTTTCTGCCAGAAATACTGTCTTAGCTGTTTACATGGATGTCCCATTATTAGTCTGAATCAAGGTCTTACAGATGAAGGAACTGGATATCAGAGAGTTTAAGTAACTTATCTGTGGTCATCACTCTTGATACATGGTGGGGATACATTTTGAACTCATGTCTGAATCATTTCAGGCTCTTGCCTTTATACTAAATAACAAAGTAAACCCCACCTCTTCCAGGGCTCTGGCTACAGTTCTTACACTCAATCAGCAAACATCTACTTGTTGAAAAGCCAGGAAAAAGAAATTATTTTGAAAGTTCCTTTTGTAGGTTCCCCTTCCGACCTCTAGTACATTCCCCAGCTTTTGCAGGAAGCCTTAGATCAGCTAGAGGGGGAAATCTGAGATCGATGCATTCAGAAACTCTTGCGTTAGAGATCTGAGACTAAATATTGCTCATTTAGGAAATGAGACTATGACAACACAACCAGAAACTTTTACAACTTACTTGGTTAGGTGTCCAAAGAGAACTTTCATGGTGTCACGATTTGGTGGAGGGAGTTTTTGTACAAGAGACTTTATAGTTTCAATTCTTGTGTTGTTGTCTTGCTTCTCTGAAAAAAAAAATTAAAAAGGAAGGTTAGAAAAGAATAAGATTTCTTAGGTGCATGAATGGATTTTCTTAGCAGAATTTTGGACTAGGTCTTAGTAACTTAAAGTTCTAATTGACAGCCAAAGGGAATAGGTATACTTGAAATCCATATCATAAAGTTTCTTTATTTGGACTCTGAGTTAGATCATGGGAAAATGAAAGCAGCAACAGTGTGGCTCTGACATGATCTTCTTGTTAAGATCAGGTATTCAATCAGTTTTCATCAATGCTCTACTATTTTATAAGTTGTGGCAGGGTGAATAATGGCCCTCCAAAGATGTCCATGTCCTAATCCCTGGAACCTGTGAATACGTTACTTTCCACAGAAAAAGGGACTTTGTAAATGTGATTAAATTAGGGATTCTGAGATAGGGATACTATTCTGGGTTATCTGGGCGGCCCGATGTAATCACAAAGGTGGCTAAGGGGGAAGTAGGAAGATCAGAGTCAGAGAGAGAAGGTGATATGACAATGGAAACAGAAGGAGATACAGCTATGCGATAAAGGGCCACGGGCCAAGGAATAAAGACAGCTCTAAAAACCGGAAAAGCCAAGGAAAGAGAGCCTCCAGAAGGAACACAGGTCTGCCAGTGCCTTGATTTCTGCCCAGTGAAACTGACTTCCGACTTCTGGCCTCCAGGAACGCAAGATAATAAATTCTTGTTATTTGAAGCCACCAAGTTTGTGGTAATCTGTCACAGCAGCAACAGCAACAAACACACAAGGACTTACATTCTGATTAAATTACCAATATCCTATCTTTTGGTTGATTTTGTGGAGGAGTAAGTCATTTTTTAATTAGTTCTATGCTACCTTTTCTCCCTTATACATTTTGTTTTTGCTGTACAACAAAAAAGTACAAAAAAATTTGAAAGCATAATACTTAGTCATACACACTTTAAAAAACAGGAAGCTGTACATACCACTTAGATTGCTTTCCTTCCTTTTGTTTCTTTTTGTCTTTCTGGGCATGGATGGCATAAGAAGAACTGAGTGACTCAGTACACGAGAGAATTTACCTTACCATAATTTTAACCATGGCCTAGAACTGTAATTATTTCTTGAACTTAAACTCTTCATATACATTGACTCATATATTTCCTTTCTAAACGTTACTTCTGACTTCCAGCACAGAGCTCCTGATAATTCTAAAGAGTCCACTGCTGGAAAAGATGATACGTAAGAGAATAATACGTAAGGCACACAGCACCCAATATCCATGAAGGGTGGCCATAGGCAGCTAAAAGATCATTTCCTGGCTTTCTTGGCAGCTGGAGCGACCCCCTGACAGAGTTTGCTCATTGAGACTGCAGTCACAGTGCTATAAGGGACTTCTGGGGAGGCTGTGTTCAGGGTGCTAATTCATCTTTGTAGCCTCTTGGCCTTTCTGCTCCTTAGAATGTAGACGACATGAGCATGAGATGACCTGAGGCCATGCAGAGTGGAACGCACAGTATAAAGAGCTTCTCTGAATCTGTGGAGCAGTTAGACCAATCCTGCACTGTTGGTCTCTGAGTTTCTTTAATGTAAGAAAATAAGCCCTTGTGTACTGAAGCCTTTGAAGGTGGGTCTCTGATACTAAACCAAATACACTTCCTAATACAATGTGCTTTCAAAGTCCAATTCATAGTCATCTGTTGTTAGGTATAAAAACTTGATAGTGTGAGGTAAGAAAGAGTTAGTGTAGAAAATGTCAGGTTTTGGTTTTTTTTCTATACACTGTTGCAAAAGAAACTTTTTATAAGGAATTACCGGAAAATATCCTGCAGAAGATAGTATTTGGCTAAAGCAGGGTAGGGGCAATCTTGCTAGTAGAACTCTGCTTGGAAGCATTTCTTCTTCCTCCTAAAACCACAAAGGCCTATAAATAATGCCTCCCACAGTTACATCTTTCAAAATTGCAGTTATTCTGAGAAGAGTTCCAACATAATATGGATTGGACAATGGCAAACGAAAGAGACAAAGGGGAGAGCAAAAGAGAGAGAAACAGAAAAGCCAGTTGCAACATCATAGCAGGCAGCAGATCTAATCTTTCTGCCAAAAGGCTAGAAAGCCCCCTTGTAGCTTAATGACCGTAAGACAATGTGATGCTTCCCAGGACCAGTTGGAGCCTATGGGATACAAGAGACTCGGAAAAAGAAGTAAAACAAGTCAATAAAGATGAGAGTAAAACTGGTACAGTATGTTCAGGACAACACTTAGGGATACTAGGATACCTTGTATCTAGCCATCTGAAGCTAATGCCACACACCAATGATCATATACATAAACATGTACATGCACATACATTTATATATTTATGAGATGGATACATTCTGCATAGTTTGGCATGATGCTAGTAGTTTAATTTACCTGAGGATCTGCTGAAGTACTTGATTCAAGCAATAAAGTTGGATTTGGAAGAGGTGAG
The DNA here is from genome assembly GCF_030028045.1 of Hippopotamus amphibius kiboko. Classification (NCBI taxonomy): domain Eukaryota; kingdom Metazoa; phylum Chordata; class Mammalia; order Artiodactyla; family Hippopotamidae; genus Hippopotamus; species Hippopotamus amphibius. Next base: position 61,083,821 of record NC_080193.1, on the reverse strand, counting down.
GAAGGGAGAGGAGAAAAAAGGAGGACAGGAGATCTTTCTAATTTCATTGAAGTCTCTGGCCATAGTAATGATTAGGTCAATGCCAGAGTCTCCAAAAAAAAGGGATCTGTAGACACTGAGGACTACAGGAGTAGAAGCCATGATCTAAGCTTGACAGACAATAAGCGGAGAGTGGTCTAAATGCCTATAACCAGCAAACCTCAGTTTTAGGGAATATATGACCCAGTCAGGGTAGGTTTAAGAAAGGCTGGGGTTGCTTAATTGGAAATACTTGAATTTGCGAGGTCACTGCCGCGCTGTTTGGGCAGGAATTAAAACTTTACTTTGTCTGTTTAACCACCAGATAAAAGAATTACGAACTTCCGTAGGCAGAGTCCCTCTTCCATGTTCCATTGCATTTAGGACACTCTATTTACATAGCATTCTGTATGCTATTTTCATGGCTTGAATGCCTGTCAATTTCTCTCATTAAAGCGAGAATTTTCCTATAAATTGAGGCAGCTCTTATACTGGTATATAGTGGGTTAAATGAATGAAGAAAGAATTAGTGAACATGAACATGGATTGGAACAGACAGACCTTGGTTTGAATTCTGTAACAGCTTTTTATTAGCTGTGGGGTCTTGGACAAGTTTCTTATTTTCTTTGAAAAATGTCTAAAAGGCCAACGTTACGGATTAAACAAGATAGTACGTAACGTACCTAACAATGACTAGTAGAAAGTAGGTACTCCGTAAACGTTCACCACTCCCCACCCCCGCCCTATCTTTTCTGAGACCAGTGCTGGGTATGCTTCACCTTTTATTTTCAGCAATGAGCATACTACCTGCTTGCAGTGAACATTCAAACTGTGTTGGTAATACTTGAACTGAGCTGGCGCCAGTTGGTGACAACACACTTGCTATGGTGGCCTGACACTGCACAACACTCTAAATAATTTGTGGTGGGCAGAGACACTGATGGTCTGATTGGTGAGCAGCTCAGTTCCACATAAGAATTCTCATAAAAGTACATGGTGGTTCCCATACCTGCTTGTAAGAAACATCCTACATGCAGAATACTTCAAAGAAATGTTTTTCTCTCTTTCTCTGCTTTCACACATAATTGAGGAACTGGAATGAATGGTGGTACATACCTATTTGTGGCTAAGTTACACCTAAGCAGTGGAGGGGGTACTGGAAAATGGCTTCGAGAGGGCTGAAATATTATCAGGGAGGAACAATTTATTGTTCTTACACCATAATCAGAACAAAATCTTTGAAAAGGTTATAGGAAAGCAGTGGTTCCCCCTTCAAATCAATACCACACCCACTCTTCCATAGCTTGTAAAATCAGGAAATAACACAAACACTCCTAAGTGGAGGGACATCTAAAAATACAATTGGATACATTAAAACTGAAACGACACCTTTTCAGATCTGGTTTACTGATGTGTCATATTAGGAGCTGGAATCAGCATACATAATACAGGAGTGGTTAATGAGCTAAGATTCAGATACAGCTTACTGAAGAGGTGTCAACTGTCTTCAATTGATTCAGGGAGCATCTGAAAGACAGCATTTTCTATTAATATTTCTCCTTCAGCATATGGTTTCTCATTATTGTGAAGTATTGAGAGTTTTGAGAAGACTTTGAGATATCTCTGACTTTTACATTATGACTAAAAGGGGGAAATAAACCTTTTCTACATGGAGAATTAGAAAAGCTCTTAGGTAAATCATATCCTAAGAGACAAACAAAATCTTGCCAGGAACAAAAAAACCTCCGTGATTCTTTCCTTTTGCACTCACACTTGCTCCTGTCTTCAATCCCTTGTGATTTATTTTTGTTAGCTACTCAATGTTCTTCAGTACCTCCATTTTAGCTCCCACCCAGATCTCAATCTCTGAGCTGTGAACACACACGGCATACAAAACCATTCTGTAGTACTTCATGCTTGCCACCCAACAGTAGCAAAAATGTCTATGTAAAAATATACATAATTATGTACATGTATATATTAAAATACTCAGCTGTTTTTTAATGCCTATTCCTCACCCGCCTGGCCCCATATTCTCAAACTACACCAAAGTCTGTTGTAAATGAGCTTCTTCAAAAACAACTCCAAGCTACTTAGAGAAGTAACAGCTCCTACATGATATGGAAAAGCCTTTAATGTTATGATAAGGATGTGGCTTTATAGTTTTCCCCTGATTCATGGTCTTGAGGACACATTTTAAAAAATATGGTTTATGATAGTTATATTTGCATTTATCTGCATGAAATGTTGCTACTAAAACAAGGACATTTACAGCCAAATGCCTTTTTTGCAGACATAAGATAAAGTTATACAATGATGGAAAGAGTTCTGTGCAGTGCAAAACCCTGGACCTGATGACCCCTGGACACTTTTCCGGCCTTATCATCTATGCATTTATTATTCTTAACTTATTTACAGTCACATGTTAAATCGTATTTCAAAATTAATTCTGCTTTGTTATGTAGGTTCACCCAGGGGAAGAAAAGACCAGATTCTCCCAGTAACCAACGTATTGGTAGTACTATTCTTCCTATTCATCTGTAATTCTTAAAGGACAACTGTACCCCTTTGTTTTGAGGAGGTCAGCAACATCACAGCTGTTCTGCTTCTGAAAGTTATTCTGGAATGTATAGTGCATCCTGTATGAAAAAAATGGTAGTCACTTATATGTCAGGGCTATATTTGGAAGAAAGCAGTTTAGTTTCTATTCACTTTCTATTCTTTGTATCATTACCATTTCAGAATTTAGTTAGAGACTGTCCTGGCTTACAGGAGGAATGAATGCCATCTTCAGAGAACATTTTATTTTTTTAGTGTACCCTACAACTGAATGCAAATCTTTGAGGACATGCCTTTTAATTATAGCATTTGAGTTGGGTGTTGAGGAATCATCCAAGGCACGACAACAACCGCTTGATAAATTTCTTTAACTAACTTACATTGACTTCGGGGAGAAACACTGGGGGGAGAAGGGGGGCAAATTCAAGACTTACAAATGGATACAAATAGACAGATGCTTTAAACTCCTGCTATAAATTAAAAGAAGTGGTATATCATGAAGGAGTCTGAAAGAACTAGATGAGAATTCTTGCTCTGCAATATGATTTGGGGCAAGTTGCTTGAACTCGATGCTTCCAGCGCTTTCATTAAACACACACACACACACACACACACACCCCGTTCGTAACATTAAATGTCTCAATGTACATAAACGCACATATTGTGAGTGCTTTTTGAATGTAAGTACCCTTGCCATTAAAATCTTTCTTCTGAATCATCTTCTCTCTCTGCCCTGACACACGATTGCTCATAGTTCAAGGCTGTTTCCCAATCACATGAAGCCGTTAGTTTTACTCTTTAGAACCCTCTCCTAAAAACAGAAACAGCCCATAGTATGTGTTGGCTTTGTAAATACTTACAATGCTATCCATTATCAAAGAGTGTTTGGTTCTAATTCATAAGATAGTGTATCATAAATAGAAGTACCATTGTACTTGGAAAAACAATGGACTTCAGGCTAACCTGTGGTTGGCAACCTGCAGTTTTTCAAGATTCCGCTCCCCTTGCCCCACTCCAAAAGGAACAGCCATTTTTATATTTAGATGAAAGGAAGGTACAGTCTTAAAGTCTGCAGTTACCTGGTAAGTTTGACTTTAGGTGTTGATAATACATGTCAAGACAGTTCAACTTGAGAACAGAGATATGTAACTCACAGGGCAGGAAAGATGCACCAGGAATTGAATCTACTTAATACAGGTAAGAAAGACCTCTTTTTTTCTCCAGTGGGGATCACCTGAGAATTAGATGTAATCCCCTCACTGGCACACCAGATTTCTGTCATATTCACGGCTTTTCCTTCCGGGGGGATATTGATGTTTTATCCGATTTTTGAGCAATTCTTTCCTTTTAGGAAGAATTTTAAAAATAACTCCCCATAGCTAATACATGTCTGCAACAAAAATTCTCTGGCCAGTTAACTGTCATAAGTCCACGGATTCCTCAACCTGCGAGGAAAGCTTCAGCATCTTGGCCAGTTAAGCATCATTTCCAGAGGCCATTTCTGGACCTTGTGCAGGAGGAGCTAGGCCATCCAGAGCATGCTGTTAGGAGCAAACTTGGTTTTGTTAAGTGCAACTTCTATTTCTTTTCACCTCTACTCTTAGTCGCTGGCAATAAACAACTAGAACATTATTGAAAAGAAAAAGTATCTCTTTATTAAATAATTTTAACAAATATTTCACACGTATTAAACATATATCATATATTAAACACGTATCATGGTGGAAGAAAAAATATTTATTAAGGCTAGTGTGCAACATGTGGCAAGTACAAAGTTAATCCCTATCTACTGTCATTTTACACTCTAGGGGGCAGATAAAATACAAATATACTATGTCCCAGAGATGTCTAAATTTAAGGCATATCATTATGCAGTTATCAGTGAAGTTTATATCTTTCCTTTGACTGAAGGAATCCTCTAAGATAATTGTTAAACTCAAAATGCTTCTGAGGTGTTAGTTCATTATACCAAAAATTCAAAATAATTGAGAAATGCAATTAATACCAAATCACAAATGTAAAATTTTATCTAATCAGTTTCTGAAGGTCTTCGAATCATTATTCTTAACTTCTTTGTACATCCCCAAATACACTCAAGAAAGTAATAAAATCACCTTTTTCTTTTTCATGTAACTGTATCTATGTTATTCTAGGGACTTCTGGTGTATTGACCTTACACTGAGGGCAAGTTTGGAAAAAGTATTTAAGTTTTAGGCTCTAAGTAACTTTTAATGAATTGTATTATTACTTTGGTGCAATCACTTTTAGGATAATAACATTTTCTAAAATTCATTAACCTGAAACTGCCTCTTAAAACAAATTTCCTGTTTTGCAGCAATGCCCCCTTTGTCTGAATCAAAGAGTAAGGTAATGGCAGCAGTCTTCACAGGAAAAGTATGATCGTATTATCCTCCCTAAAATTTCTTGTTTTCAAAGTAATTTTGGAAGTGTCACGGTGGCCAAGTATATTTCCGTAACTTACCAAAGATACTAATTCATCCTTAGGCGATAGCGTGTGCTGAGAAAATAAAGCTCACTAGTTTATTTAGTTCTCCTGTGAGAATTTTCTTTAAACTATATTTATCTGTACATATCTGGTTTTACAAGCCTTTTTTTTTTTTTTTACACAAAGGCTTATCGTTTTGAGTCATTTGACATCTTTCTAACCATAAACCAGTAATTCTTTTCAAATACTCAAGGAGCTATTTATATTAAGCATTATCTTTGTACATTTTCAAGAGGGTGGCAATCCTACAAATACTTTTCTAGATTTAAAATTTTAATGTGTCTACCTCTTTCCAGTGGTAGACACATTAAATTTATAGGGGATTTAAAAAATCGCACTTGAAAACAACTAGGACCTGTCACACAATTAAGAAAAATGTGAACGTAGAAATATTTTCCCCCATCTTTTGGGTTAAAAATATTTTTTTTGAAGAAGCATATTCAACGTGATCCATAACTATTCATTTTGAACAAAAGACCTCTCAAGAGGAGATAATGCTTAGTATGCTGAACTGTTTCTTCAGCCAATTCATTTGACGTGGCCGCACAGGGACACTGAGAGCACGGGAGAGTTAATAGCACAAGCATCAAAATCCTTTAAGAGATGGGGAATAAAATACTTTTATGATTCAGCTTTTTTTTTTTTTAATTGTGAGACTATTGCAAAAGAAGAAAAACAGGCAACATGTGGTAACTTTAGTCAGCATTTCTGAACTGGGAATGATAAACACCTCTGCCTGGCTCTGGCATTTATCAGGACTGAGATATTATTACCACATAGAGTCACAGCATGGTTACTGTTATCATCAGAAAAAAGAGCCAGCTAATCTTAATGGTTTGTAAAGCCGTTACCTGCACTGGTCTGACATTTATCATGGTCATTGTACCACATGGGTCCTACATAGCAAAGGTCTTTTATCTGGAAGGGACATCACTATGAATTATTATTTGCAGCTAGGTAGAAAATTGTATGTTGTAGATACCTTTTCTCATTATAAATCACATAGTCACATTTCACCATTTCCCCCAGAAAGCTGCTGAGCCCAGGTTTTTTGCCACAGCTTGCTTTCCTCTCCTGCTCTCTCTTTCTTTTCCTTTATGGTTCCTTGAAATTATTAGCCATTTTTTTCATTAACATCCTTAATATAATCTTTGAAGAATCACATACGTGGTAGGCAAACATATGGACATACTTTCAGTTTAGTTGTGGGACTTTCCTCCACATTCTATAAAGGGACTGCTCAGTATTTAGAAATGGAAGTTGATAAACTGTCCACTTTTTAAAACACCCATTCTCTCTTCTGTCCTGGGGGCTAGAGTTTTTTCTGTTCTTGACCTCATCAATAGAATATTTATCAGTAGATTAGACAAAATTTCTGATGCTTGGTTTGAAATGCTCAAAACATGTATGCCATTTTTTGCCTGAAATACTTTGCTTGGAAATGTGTTCTCATAAAGAGTAAAACGTAGTTTATTTTGTTAGATTGTGAGTTTTTTCAGATTCTGTTCCAGTAAGTTACAATGAAGTAGAAGGTTCCTCCAACAAATTTGTTTAAAAAGGGAGCTTGGGTTCTACCCCTACCTATCTATGTCCTAAATGACATACATTCATATATATAGAAGAAAGAAGGATATTAAAACGTACGATGTTTTGGAACCATGGGACCAAGACAGTAAAGTGAAATGCATTAATCTGACAATGGAAAATTACAATGAAAAGCCCAAATTGTTTACCATGGGGAAGAAATGAACAAATACTCTCTTTTAAAAAGATTGAGACAACTAATCTTCTGAAGGAGATATTTATATATTTTCTTCTTTCTCAAGTGTTCCATTAGGAATAAACAAACCAGAAATTCCGCACTTTTATAATGAAGAGGGAGGAGAATTCTTTGCCATTTTTGCATTTAGGAAGAAATGTGCAAGAAGAATGTGACAATTTAAGCAAATCAAGATTGTTTCAAATGGATCACAAACGGGACTTTGTGGGATATTTTATACTAGCATGTGAGGCAAACAGTAAATTTGAAAGGCGGATTTTCTCAATGGTCTAGTTCTGATGTGTTTTCCCATCTCCTTGTGTGTTTAAAAGAGGTTTGGATGTGGTGTTTAATATTGCTTCGACTCTTGCAAATGAGTTCTGGAGAAATATCCGCACATGAAGGAAAGCTGATGTGCTGTAATGCTGACAGCAGCTGGGGGAATGTGAATGAAGAAACCAGATTCCCAAGCCTGGATTTAGCAAAAATAAACACCTATCATTCCATTAAAAAATTGTAGCATTTTAAATGTTTATGGGCATCAGTAGCAGACCACTCTCCCTTTGAAAAAAAGCCAATATTTTTCTCAAATAACTCCATTCTTTGAGGAGGAGATAAAAACTTGAATTTGACATGCAGTATTTTGCAATAATCTATAGTAGTTTGCCTATCATGTTACGTTTGATTCCATATTAATTTTTGTATTATTACTAATTTCTTCCAAAGGATACAATTCTGTTTCAAAGATATGTGAGATGAACGTGCATAAATTTGGGGACGGGGGTGGAGTAGAGGCTGTCATTTGTGAAACCAACCTGTACTTTCACTGCTCAAAAAGAGCTGCACACACTTTGGTTAGGTCATCTAAAATTTCACTGTAAAGAGGTGGTCTAATATTCTAACACACTGTCTTACCCGTTGAATGAAAGACTGCACTGATTTCAAACAAGCAAACAAACAAACAATCAAGCCCCTTTATTCTTTTTTATTTCAGAATGACTCTTTTGTTCTAGTTTAACATCAGTCTGCCATTATTGTCCCCCCAAAACTGTAACCTGGGAGCATTTACAATAATTAGTGAGGGGCTTTGCTGCCTGGGTTTTTCTCCTTTTCTGGGGAACTGGGTGAATTGTTGAGTGCTAATGAAATTCGGAGACTTCTAGCAGTGGTTGAGCCAGGCACAGTGCGGGCAGACGCGTTAAGCTTCCCACTGTGCTGCAGTACAAGCCTCCCCGCTGTTATGTTTACCATAGTTTTAATGTCTGTGAAAAAATTCCTGATGCAACCGAATTATGTTATGCCCTCTTGTTTATTTCACCCACCCCCAATTTTGCAGATTCCTTTTGCCCCTGCCTGTTACAGAAAGTGCCTTCTCACCCTTGTGGCCATCGTACCATGTCAGTTTTTGCCACGACAGCCCAGCTGCTTTGCAGCCATGTCCGGAGGATCATCCCATGATCTACCTAAAAGTTTCAGGAGGATAACGCACAAGCCTTGCTCTACTTATGCCACCTGATAACAGATATCCTCTTCTCCACTGCGTGTGAATTTTGTCAGAGGTAATGTTAAAGCACCAAATTTAATCATCCAGCATTGTCAATACTAGCTTAAACTACACATGTACTTGGTGAAATGCACTGTCTTTAAAGAAATCTATCAGAAGACCTCAAACTATCACTGCAAACTAAATAATGTGCTCAAAGATGAACACGATCAATCTGTGATTTGAGTTGATTTATTCTTTGTCCTTTTCTTAAAAATGGTTGTCTCGAAGAAAATGACCATTCCATTATATGGTAAATAGATGAATTCACCAAGTGTGATGTACAGTGAAGTTTTTAATGAATATTCATACAACTCTTTCAGTCCATTAACAGGACTTAAGACAATGAGGATGCAACTCATTCCCATTTAGATGGTGGGGGAATGTGGAATTAATAGCATAAACAGCACTTGGAAAAGTTTAACTTTAATGTATCAAACTCCAGGTGCCAGAGTTTGACGAAAATAACCAATAATAGCCATTTTTTACATATTTGATGGGACTGATTATGCAATGTGCAACTCTAAATGGCTTATAGCACATTGTAGCATGGTTCCATCCCATTGGCTACAGTAGGGTGCAGGCAGATGGATGACAGTGACAGGGAGAGAAGTGCTTTTGCTTAGCCGTGCGTTAAGATGCCATCCAGAAGCTCTGTGCACTGCAGACACTTCATTAGGATGCCAGGATAATGGTAAACTACCACTCAGAGTGACACCCCATTTCCTGCTTACTGAGCGCTCCAACCTCGGCAGATGTCAACAATCTCACAGTGCTACAGAGCAGACCTAACTTTCCAGCCACTTTGACTCCAATTTTTTCCTCCTAACAGTGCCATACATTATGTGCAATATGTAATGGCAAACACCTCACCGAAAACAAAATCTGCCCAGTTCGTTATGATTGGAGTGCTTAATTTTTTTTTCTTTTAAAAGATGAGGGACAGTGCGTTGGGTAAGAGAATATGTCCATTCACTATTTTAACCTCAAAATTTCTTGCTATGATTTCCATTTGCTAATCAGTTCAAAGTGTTAATTGTGTGGTGAACTCTGATTAATAGTAGTTAAACTCTGATCACAAGGGATATGACTGTTTCTTTTAATTAATGTCCGTTCCAAAGGTAAGTGATTGTGGAATTCCTTTGTTAAAGATTTTAGACTCTGTTTTCTTAGTTGTCTGCCAAGTAAAGGCTGACTTGAGCATCTGGATGATATTTCCTCTGCAAATGTATAACTTGAGGCCATTTGCACACCTCCTTACACACAATTCAAGCCAATAGAAACTTTTTTTTTCCTATGGTGTAAAGTCCAAAATTCTTTTTATAAAGAACCAAGGTGTGGTTTAGACAATGAAAAAAATCCCCCAAATGGAAAAATAATATTTTGAAATCGATCATTACGATAAATGATTGATTTACATTTTGTGATTCTAAGCATCTTCTTAGAAGCTCAAAGGGCCTTCCTTGCAAATGGCAAGGCTAAAAATAAATATCCTCCTCTCAGGTCTGTTACCATTTCCAGGTAAAGACGCAAATGTAAAGAAGAAGTCACAGACAGAGGTCACACTCCAAGGGACAATTTGAATGTAAACTTTCAATGTGATGTCCTTGATGCAAATCTTGACTTTTGGTTTAAAAATGGCATCTGGTTAGCAACACCTAACCACCTCTTGGAACTTGTCACTAAATATGCTTGAAGACAAAGAAAAAAGACTAGAATTCTTAAAGTAAACAAGGACTGACAGGCAATATGGTGACAAAACGTTAAGAGTAATTTCCTTCAAGACAGACGGAATTTAATTGGACCATGCTAGTGGTAGGACCACTTGTGCTTTTGAGCTATTAAACCAGAGAGCTTGCCTTTCTCAAAGCAGATAGAAACACCCTTCTCTTTCTTTCTTCAACTGTCTGATTTCAGAATCAAAGACTCAAGGTCTGTTCCAGCCCCAACCCCCCTTTCTTGCTCGGCTAATAGTGTTGAGTACTGTCAATAGTTTCCTTCCTCAGTGGTCCTCTCTCCTTCTAACTATGGATGAAGACTTCTCTTTTGCCTGTAATAATTTAAAGACAGCCATTTCCACAAAACAACCAAGGACATTGAGAGTGGAAGGCTGAATAACAACAACAACAACAGCAACAATAATAATAATTGAGAGTGGAAGTCAGGTAATGGCGCATATCACTATAGGAATTGTAGTCCCATATGTAAAACATAGGAGACTGGCAAAATTCTATTGGGAACACATTCTTGGAATTCTAATGTTGTATGTCTTTCATCTTTTAGAATGCAGTGAGTTAAGCGACACGGTGGGAGAAATATTGTCAGGATAGTAGGGCCATAGACAATAAATGTACTAGGAAAGAATTAATGTAAGAGATGTGATTACCAATTTGTCAACTGGATGATGATTCAGGACAAAGATTAGACTAAAGCTAAAGCAGAGGGTAAAGGGCAATATGCACAGAATGTTGGATGCATTTCTACCTTTTGAGATGAATAAACATAAAATTTCCAACAACGCATGACCTATGAGAAAACTCATTTCATATAAGAGAACAACGCTCAGAGATGCAGCACTCTCGCAATGACCAGGAGACAATTAGGAAACTACTTAGCATCTTCAACAGAATTTAGTACATCAAGGAGTCTAATGAAAAAGATCAGCAAGCCAAAAAGAGAGAACCAGATAAGATGAAAAGATACTAGGATGAGGTGATAAGGAGATAGATGGTGAGGAAAGACAGTGTGAAATCTAAAGATGCAAAACAAAATTAAATTTTACATTAAAGGAAAAACTGTCACTGCAGAAAAATTAGGTCAGTGATATGGATGACAAACTAGAGAAGCCTCCCTGGAATGTGCAAACAAAAAATGATAGGAAGAAGACATGTTGGAAATCAGAGAATTGAGAGATTATCTACAACTTGTAAGTGTACTTGAGGAAGAAACCAGAACATTTGAAAAATGTGCAGTAATCAAAGACAAAATTAAAGAAAATGTCTGTGAGTGAAAAAAACTATCTCAGTATTAAAAAACAGATAGGTTCTAAGAAAACATTATTGGGTAGATACATTATTTTCATATATTCTGGCAAAACTTTGGAATGAAGGAGATCAAGCACTATCCTACAATTATGAGAGCAAAAATAAAACTAAGTAAGTAGTCATGTAGGCTTTCCTAAGACTTATCTCACTAAATTCTGAAGTAAAAGCAGTATTTGTTGTTCAGGGGAAAAATTGTGGTCCTCAAACTGTGTGCTCACTTCAGTCATCTTTTTTCATGTTAGGATAACAGAAAGATATGCTCATCTATGCAAAGATTCAAAGCACTGCTTTCTTGAAAAGTTTTCTTGAAGGTTTATGTAAAGCTACTGAGTGAGGAACCAAAATTTGGAACTCAAGAATAGAGACACTATAAATGAAACTAAGTATCTTTTTATACTTATTTGGACCCCAAACTCAAAAGGCACCATCGAATTCTCTCCGGCTTCCACTTCATTCTCGGTACCAGGAAATGATTTTCTTGCGCGCCACCCTTCACAGTTCAGGTGAAAGCCCTAATGACCATTTAAAATAGTGACTGAAGCTATTCAGTTATGGCATTTGCTAGCAAACACCACTGTTAGAACATTGCACTGGAGTTACTAAAGTTTTCTCTTCCCTTCACAAAAATCAAAGTTTCAGAGAATAGCAGAATGTTTATTCCTATTGCTAAGAATCTTCAGTAAACATCCTTTATATCTATAACCATTGTATTGAAAAAACTGAATCAGGGGGACAAAATGATAAAGACTGAACCATCAAGCAATGACAAGTACTACACAGAAATTCTCCTATGTTGCATATGTTTTAAAATGTAAAAGGCCAGGGGGAAAAATGCAGAACAAACAGTTCAAAAGGAAATATCTACAAAATATGATGATGAAATTCACAGTAATTTTAATTTTTTTCTTTTTACTTTTCTGTTCAAGTTAGCTTCAATAAATATTTATTATTTTTGTAATCTGTTAAAAGAGACAACTTTAAGTTGTACAATTGCTTAGATACTGTATAATTATAGCTTTGCTAAACAGCTAATTAAAAGGACTGTAGAAAAATATAACAAAATATTAACCATGATAAGTTATCTTTGAATATCAGGAATATAGATCACTTTCTTCCATTGTAAATGCATTTTACAAATTTTCTATAATGAGTATGTGCTATCTTGATAACAAAAATAACAAACGCAGAGAATTCTCTGTGTTGGGTACAGAATCTTTGAAACTTTAATTGTTCTAAGCCACAGAAAAATATACTATTTTCACAGATTAAACCATTTCTAGGAAAATAATATACTAGACTTTCCTCTAGGTATTTCTGTTGCAGTTAATCCTTTATTTAGTGACTATATTCAAGAATCAAGAAAGCAAGGCTGGAGTTTGATACTTTCTTTTCATGGGTAAAAATATTGGGTGTAGGGTACTTGCAGAGAGACTACAGAAAATATAAAATGCCACAGGACTATATATTTGCAACTGGAAGAAAGACCTAGGATCCTGCAGTGCCATGTATATAAATATATTCTCGTTCCATATTCTAATTTCTGATTCTTCCTCAATCAAATCTTTTCTTAGGGAGTTACATCGCCTATTGGACTGAACCTCTGAAGCTTGGGAAATAAAACCTATCGACACAACACTACTTCATGGATGAGACTTAATGGTGATATTGCTAAGCAAAAAAAAAAAGAAAAAAAGACTGCTACAGAGCTTACACTGAAACACACATTTTATTCCTATACCTATCTCTTTAAGTCATATCAGTTTCTCTTCTCTTTTGGAAACTACATTTATTAAAGCTTTCCCTACTAGTAGCAAAAAGTTGAGAAATGAAGTCATATCCAGGTAATTTAAACTCTTAAACTTTACTTTTGTCTCAATTTTTCTGTACATATTAGATGCTCCATTAATACAAGATGATTAAATTATCCAGATAACTGACTTGGTTCTTCAGGTTCACCTTTCACGCATAGTGAGCTGAGAAATTATTCCTTACAGTTGGCATCAGTAGTTAGCGCCTAGTTTTACCAAGCAGAAACACAAGGAACCAAAAATTAAATATTCTGAATGCAAAAGTTGTTAGAAAATCAAAAATTAAATTTTTGATTTAAATTCTTTTCAAAATTGGGGTTAGATGTGAATGAACAACTAATCAGAATGGTAGGAAGTCAGTATATCTGGGATATTTAAGAGAGCCCCCTGTTGGTTAATCTTAGAAATGTCTTCTGATTCCTTTCTGTCCTCCAGATGACCAGATATATTTAAGCATATGTAATTGGCCATATGTTTAAAAATGAATTGGGATGGTGGCAAAGTCAGCCCCTATATTTGATTAATATCATTTTCAAAATAAAATATTTTCCAAAAAATCAACTAATTACCTCTTTTAAGGTATACAAAAAGGCAATATCAACCTCCAACAAATAGCTAGAAATATAAGCAATATGAAGACTGTTTTAAACAGAATTAGACTAAAAAGTATACTTGGGCATATTACAATGGGATTCCTTAAACAGGTTGGAAGTGATTGCTCTGGTAAGGGACTGAGGACTGATGCTTTGCAAAGGCTTTTCTGTTCTTTCTAAAACTGATTTCAGGCTGAATTTAAAAAGAGAATAAAGTTATTTTCTCATATAATCAAGCAATGGCCCTTTTCACTGGTAGACATCTTCCAGGACTTTAGAAATTTTTAAAAAAGACAATAAAGGATGCAAATGTTATTCTTTTCTAGCTAACATAATTTTTTTTTTGAGTAAACATCAGTTCCTCAAGGGAGATTTCGATTTGAAGACTGTTTATTATATCATTTGAATAGGACTAGACCTGGCCTTTTGACTTTGAACCACTACCAAATTTCAGACTGTGAGGAAATTGTTCTACATTTCCTGACAAATTGAGTTAAGCAGACATTAAGTGGGCTTTAAGAAAACAAATGGCCATCTTTATCACAGGTGGACACTGATGGCTTAATGGGGCCTGGGCTGATTGTATCACTTCTAATGGCTTGACGGGAAGCATTAGGGTTTTTGCATAAAGAACTGGCATTGCGAACCCTGCTAACACAGACCTGTCAAGCGCTCTGTATCCCTTTGTGCACGGAAGCAGATGTTTGTATGTATACTATGAACTGGCATTAGAGCAAGCGACAGATGCCTGTATGAATGCCAGGTTTGTGAATTTTTACAGCAGGAGCATGTTCTGAGGAAGTGCAGCCCTGCCCTCTATCATAGGTAATTCCCAGTGGAACTTGCTAAATCCCAGCTATGTTTTCATTATTTGGCTTTCCTAGCAACTGGATGAATGTGTCTATCCTGAAAATGCAAGATGAGAGCCCTACCAAATTCTTACAGATTTGCAAAGAGCTTGGACTTTCCAGGCAGTGCTTTTGCACTATAATCGCAACCAACTTACTCAGAGGAGCGGGTGGTATTATGGCTCTCTAATTAAAACTTACTTCAGTGTTTAT
>NC_080193.1:61006430-61066430 GCF_030028045.1 Hippopotamus amphibius kiboko | reverse complement strand
TCCTTTGCCAACCAGACTTAAAGGATTATATTCATGTAGTTATTAGTAAGTATTGAAACACCAGCCGACACCAGATGTAGAAGATACCCTGGAGCAAATCTTTGGGTTATACGCTCTTGAAAGCTGAACAAGTAAGACTTTGGGGCTGATGGAATATACATACGATCATATATATATATATATATGAGTCTTCATATTTTAAGTCAATTCTATTTATTAAATTCACACTCAGTGCTGATTTTATATTATTTATGATTCTCATTTGGATTTCACGGAATCACATTTTTGTTACAAGTGTTATATTTCCTATCTTTTTTTAACCTGCAATAAAGAGGAAAAAAATCTCCTTATTTGCTAAGGTTACAGTGTTAGTTTAATTTTCATAGAAGCGGTGGAATATTTTGAAGTGAGTAACATTTACCAAGTCATTAGTTTTATGCAAACTAGGAAGGAAGATGAAAGAAAAAAAATTATCAATTATTTATAGATTGTTAAAATGTATCTTAGTGCACTGCTACTGTATAGAAATGACAATTAGCCAAACTTACCTTCTTTAATTAATAATGCATACATTATGCTCTTTGGGCAACTAATCACCAGCTCTACAAATTTGTTTGACACTGTTGAAGATACCTATCACATGGGTTAAAAAAAGAACAATGTTCTGCCAGCTGCAGCCAACGTTCAGCCTTCTAGCAACGCTTGAAAGGCAGTAGCTGTTCCAGGGAGCAAAATGGTGGTCCTTCAGCTGCCCGACACCGTGAATATGGCACTGAGCTGCAGAACACTGCATTCACCACCCAGGAATGCACACTTTATCTCAGATTGGTTACTCAGCAATGAAAACCCTCCATCTCTTTCTCCCATGTTCATTTCCACAATCTTACAGTGAAAAATTATTGCAGGTAAAACTGTCCTGTTGCCTAAAAGCTGCATTTACCATATTTCCTGACGTAAAATAGGAACATATGATTGGAGAAAAGGATGGACTATTAGAAAACTGAATCTTTACAGAGAATCTGAGATGGATGGTCATCATTCTTACCACAGAAAATTTCCATCACACCTGTGATTGCAGCATTTTGTTGCTATGGCTTTCGCCAGTTTACTTTTAATAAGACATAAGCATCTATCTGTAATATATTTAGACCAGGAGGAAAAGTCAAAAAGATCTTTCAAAATTGCCTGTCTCTGCATCTCTTTCTACTTTAAGGATGGCAAACCCAGTCTCCTCATTTTACCCATAAATCTGAGGGCAATGGCAGCCACTGGAAAGTGTGCAAAAGTTTCACATATGCTCCTAAATTAACGTAAAGTCCTAGGCAGTCTGTTTCTCAGAGGCCACTAAAGCCTAGTACCATACTGAGCAGTGTGCTCGAGTGGTCAACAGGCCAACTGACATCGGGACCAGGTAGACACTTGGCTGTCACCAATTTCATTACAGAGTCACACACACCGCAATGAGGTAGCAGCTTGTAACATTTGGAAGGAGAAATGAGACTGGTGCAGCTCCTGCACATATGGTGTTGAACAGACCACACTTCCCATTTGCTCCTCCGAAAGGTGTGCATTTTCCAGGGATAATGCCAAGTGTTCTTTGTGCTATGGTATCTTTGCATTGAAAGGTGATGTGTCTGACACATTTTGGCAGGCTACTGTGAAGAGCTTTAGATTTTCCACTGACGTGCACTAAGGCTTACGTGAATAAGCCTGTTCTTTATCGAAGGTAATAATCTGACTTTTGGAATGACAGGGTCACAGCTCTGGAGTGAACTGAGACCAGGAGAACATGGATTTTTATGGATGATATTCCTGACTACCCTGTAAAATTTCCGCTTTGTTCTTTTTCTTTTAAAATACACACTGACTAGGAGATCTGCCACCTAAGCAGGTTATCATTTTAAGTAGATTCTGAATTAGAGCTTTGAAATGTGGGTATAGTAAAACTAAAATGTGTCTTTCTCGTGAAATCCTCTCCTCTTTTTCAGCTGCTCTAAGTGAAATACAGAATAAGAGTCAGGATAAATGCAAGGAACTTCTCTCAGAAGCATGAGAGGAGAACCAATTCTATATGTAAACTGAAGGAAATCTTCATTTCTATCATGAACAGTGGGTATTTCCCCACCCACCATTTAGAAGGATTTCTGTTAGTCTTTTGCGAAAGATTGCTCTCATTTATTTAACTCATGCCACATGGCTTAGCTTCATAACCAGTATAGGGTTTCTAGAGATTAAAAAAATCCATTTTGTATCTATGGAAATATGAAGCTTGAATTTAAGCTATAATTGCTGCAAGTTTTCCACATTATAGTATAAAATTGCTCAGTTTATTAATGCTGGGCATACTTCAAGTAGTCTGTGTTTTTCCATGGTCAATGGTTACCTGTCAAAATGTAAAACAATTTTTAAAGAATATTCTTTGCCACAGAGAAAAATAATGTGTGGATTTTTTCCATGTTTTTGTTTGTTATAAGCAGAGTATTTGCAATAATTTATGGAAAGTCTTGGAATTATAAATATTACGCCATTGCCAAATGATTTAACTATCCCTCCACGGCAAATTGTCTTTAAACACTACCATTCTTTTTCTTTCGTTCTTTTTTTTATCATTTACTTGTGGACCAGAAACACTTGCAGGCTCTTGCCCCTGGCCTTCTGTGAGAATGTTAGTTAGCAATGCTCATAAAAACTCAATTCATCAATGTGAACATAATTTGCTATGAACAGAAAGCTCACAAAAGGGTGAATTTGTCAGATAGACAGGTGGCCTGAGATCTCTCCCTGATACTGAATGATATGAATAATAGATTCTGGTAAATGTATGCCAAGACTTGAGCTGTAAACACAGCTGCCTCCATTCCCTTCCAGAAAAACAGCTTTGAGGACGAAAGCACAGGAACCACGGTTCCACCTGAGGACCTAAGCTTGTACACACACACACACACACACACACACACAGACACACACACAGACACACACACAGACACCCTCATTCAAGAAATAAACAACCTCCATGAAAAAGGACAGAGTTAGAGGAATCTTGTTTTTACCTCTCTATGAGAAAGACATTTTAAAGCTGTCATGGGCAGGGAAGACTAGATAGAGAAGAGAAAGAAGAGAAAGGAAATAGATTTTCCTAATGGTTCTGGTTCTATATTATTCAAATGTCTTATTTTATAAAATACACAAATCAACAGAGCTAATAAACTTTGCAATCTTATAACTCCTGTTTTATAATGAGAAAAATAAGAGAGCAGGTTGGCTCTATGCAGAAGCACTGTGCTTGAAATCATTCTAGTAATTCATGGCTATTTGTCTTATGGGTTATTAAGTATTTATTAAGGTTCAAACGTAATGTAGCCTTTTCTCCAATTTACTCTGAACTTTAAAAATCTATTTTGCAAATTGTTTTCCAGGTAATGCACATACCCACTTAAGAGTTGAATTTCAGGATTTAGAAGATTCTGATTGAGTGCAACATATATTTTTTTAGTCTTTATAGATACTAGTGCATATAGGTTGACCTATTCTGATAACATTTATGATTGACTGTCAACTGGCAAAGACATTGGATAAGTCTTTTTAATATAGAAAAGCACTGTTTCTTAAAGTAGAATATGCATATTATTGGTTGTGAGACAAATTTAATGATTATGTATTTAGTTTCATGTGTATGAAAGCATAAGGAACACTAAGAATGTATGCTTCCATGGTTATTATTACTTGGGAATAAAGCTAAATCTATTTAAATAAAAATGTCATTTTATTTTAAGAAAAATATTTAACATCAATTTACTGAAAATACTATCCATGAAATTAGCATGTGAATCAACAAAGTTTGGGAAACCAGGCAACCTCATTCCAATCACCAAAAATCACATAAAAAATCTTATTAAAGATAATAAGAATCATAGGGCCACAGAATATAGAGTCATACATTTTGAGTTGGAGTAGACTTTGAAAAACCTCTGTCCTATTCTCTAATTTTATGGATGTAAAGGCTATGATACAAGTGGAGTAAGCCAATGAACAAGTCACCCATCCGGTTATGAGCAAAGACATAATTAGAAACCAGAGCTCCTCATAAGCTATGCTCTCATTATTGGGAAGAAAATACATACACTTTGGCATAACTTCCCACTCACTTACACTTGATTTATGGAAGAAATACTGACTATTCTTCACATAAAAGGTTATTTTCTTCACTCTTTATTGAAAGAGAATTCTTAAAACTTCTTACTAGTATTTCTTTTGGCTTTCCCAACATGCATACACTAGACATGAGTTAAATTTGGTCTAAAAGAGAGAAAACCCCTCTAATGGGAGAGTGAAAATAGAGGCAAATATATTCTTCCTTTTTGCATTTTCATATAAATGCATCTCTTCCTCCCTTTTTTCACATGACTTTCCACTTTTTGTTGTTTTATCTGTTATACACATTGTTATTTTTCCCCTAAAAACCTGGTAGAACTTTGCATACAAGAATTATGCCTTATGTATCTTTGATTTTTTAATTTATCTCATTGTCTTACACATAAGTACCCAACAGCTTTGTTACATGAAGGCACAAGTGAATCCAACTCCTCAAATCCCTGTTAATATTGCCTGATTTGTAACTCCATTGTCTACAAAGGTTATTCCAACTAGTCTAATCAAATCTGATCCATCAAATACATCAAACCTTACCAAGCACTTGATCTAAATTAAACAATGTTCTAGGTGCTATGAGATAATAAACAGTTTTTAACCTTAAGAGCACACCAACTAGGAGGGGTGATATGACATGGACACAATTAAAATACAAGGCATGCTAAGGAGGTATGAATTTCTATGGGAATTTGAAGAAGAAAAATATTATATTTATCCGGGATAAACCCGAAAGGTTGCATGAAAGTGGGTTCCAATAACCAGGAGCTTTGTTCAGTTCCTACTCCACTGTCTAAACAAAAATATAGCAATACACATTCCCTGCTTTACCCACTGATTCTTGTATCCGAACTCATGATTCAGTTACCAAGTACACCAATCACGTGTTCCAAAACTTGGTGTTCACAAAACGGAAATCCCCAAGCCCACTCAGTCTAAATTTTCTATTTCTTTTCCTTCCTTTAAGCCTAACTAACTGTAATCTGGGTCTTCACCACTTTCAGAGGCTCTGAGTCAATATCAGAATCATTGGAACCATGGAGAATTAGTGAAACAATGAATGAGATGTCTACTGGAACCATGTAGAATCAAAACAGAAAAACATAATGAAAGAAACCGTAAATGATCTTTCAATAACTGAAATACTTTCCTTTTAGTTTTTAGTTCAAGTAAAACTGAGTTAAACTTCAAATAGTGGAATGCACACATCTTAAGTGAACACTTTGATTAGTTTTTACAAATCCATGCACTCAAGTAGCGAGTTAGAACATATATAGCACATCTTTCTCACTTGCAAAACTTCCCTCATACGTCTTTCCAATCTCCATTTCCCTCATATGCAACCACTGTTCTGAGTTCATCATAATAGATTAATTTTGCTTGATTTGAACTTCATATAAATGGAATGATGTAGGTACATACTCGTGTGTCTGAATTCTTTTCCTCAAGACAAATTTTAAGATTTATCATGTTATATGTATTCCTAGCTCATTCTTTTTTTTTTTTTTAAATGCTTAATAGTATTCTGTTATGTGATTTGTTGACAAATTCTCCTTTTGATGAACAAATGAGTCATTTTATGTTTTGGCTATGATGAATAAAGTTTGTGGGTTCTCGTACAAGCCTTTTTGTTGACAGATGTTTTTATTGTTCATGGGTATATAACTAGGAGTACAATTTTTCGATCACAGGTAGGAATATATTTGATTTTTTAAGAATTACCAAACAATTTTCCAAAAATGAATGTACCATTTTACACTCTCATCAGCAATGTACAAGGGTTCTAGTTGCTCACTATTTTCACCAATATTTGGTGTTATAAGTCTTTTTAATTTTAGCCATTCTGACAAGTTTAAAGTTGTATTCTGTAGTTTTAATTTGCATTTCCCTGATGACTATTAATGTCAAGAAACTTTTCATATGTCATTGACCATCTGCATGTCTTTGGTGATGGTCTGTCCAAATCTTCTGTCCATTTTTAAAAAATAGGATTGCTTGTTGTTTTCTTATTGCTTTTACAATACAGATGTGTATTATACACATATACATATTTTTGTCAAATGTTTTTTTCCCCAAGCCATAGATTGGGGGGAAAAAACAACTTTCCCCCCAATCTATGGCTTGCCTTTTGTTTTTAATGATGACTTTTGTAAAATCCAATAAAAATTTTTCTTTTAAGGTTATTGCTTTCTATGTTTTGTCTAAAAAAATCTTTGCTTACTTCTTAGGCCTTAAATGTGTCCTACAATATTTTATTCTAGAAGCCACGTAGACAAATATTACTTTTCAGTCTATGGTCCAACTCAAATTAACTTTTGTGTATGTTGTGAGATATGGACCAAAGCTTTTCTTGTTTTTTTTTTTTTTTTTCTTCCCATTTTCCTATTCAGTTGTTCTAGTGCTATTTGTTGAAAAGACTTTTTGTTCCTCACTGATTTTTTACTTCTTTTTACAACTGTTTCAACTGTTCCATGCTGTTTTCATTTTCTTATTAATTTAATTTAATTTTATTTTTTTAAGCATTGTCTTTTTTTTTTTTTTTTTTTTTTGGGCACATGGGCTGAGTTGCTCCGCGGCATGTGGGATCTTCCTGGAGCTGGGATCGAACCCGTGACCTCTGCATTGGCAGGCGGATTCTTAACCACTGCGCCACCTAGGAAGCCCCTCTTATTAATTTTAAAATCAACATGGTCATGTCTACAGAAATGCTTGCTGGAAATTTGATTGTGTTGACTCTACGGATGAATTTGAGTAAAGCTGACATTTTACCAATATTGAATCTTCTAATCCACGAACATGGTATACTCCTCTATTTACCTAGGTCTTTTAAATTTTCTCTCAGCAGTGTTTTGTAGTCTTTGATGTATTAGTACTACATGACTTGATACATTTATTGCTAAGTATTCAAAGCCATTTTTAATACAATTTTTAATTTAAATTTTTAAAATTTTGATTTCTGGTTGTTTGCTGTTAGTATACAGATACGGATTTTCTTTACTGATTTTGATCCTATGATGTTTATAAATTTGCTTATTATTTCCAGTAATGTTCTTATAAATTACCTCAGGATTGCACTGGTTAGAAAATCCAGTACAACTTTGAGACAGAAGTGGCAAGACATTGAATTGACTTTTTTCTAGCACTTGAACAATGCTTTTTCTTTGTTTTGATGAGAAGTCAGTTATAATTTACACAGTTTCTATATATGCATGAATTATGTCTTTTTTCTCTATAAACTTTTAGGTTTTTTATTTCCATCTTTGGTTTTAAGTTTAAATATGTGATTTAGGATTTTCATTTTTGTTTTGTATTGTATATTTACTGCTTAAGGTTTTCTGAGCTTGTTAGATTTATAAGTTGAAGTTTTTCATAAAATTTGGGAAATTTTGATCATTTTCTCTCTCTCTCTCTATATATATATACACACACATATATATATTTGTGCTCATTCTTTTTCTACTCTCCCACTGTATGTCCAGTTATATGTATATGACACTGATTTTGTCCCACAGGTCACTTAAGTTCTGTTCTTTCTTTTTCAAACTTTTTTTTCTCTGTTCTTCTTGCTGGATAATATCTAGTGATCTCTCTTCCAGTTCACTAATGCTTTACAATATAAATACCTGTCTATTGCTATGCCCATTAATTTCAGAGTAAATTGTTTACTTTGGATATTTTACTTTTTGTTCTAAAACATTTATTAGGTTTTCAGTCTTCCTATTTCTTTTCTCCTCCCTCCCTCCCCCCCTCTTTCTTCCTCCCTCCCTCCCTCCCTGCTTGCTTGCTTGCTTTCCTTCCTTCCTTCCTTCTACATTTCTATGCTGAGGTTCCCCTTTTAGCCTTTGGACACACTTATAATAGTGTTTCAAAATTCTTGTCTGCTAACTTCATTATCCTGGTCATCTTAAGGTCTATTTCTGTTGTCTGCTTTTTTCTCAATTATGGGCCCCATCTTCTGCTTTGTTTCATCTCTAGCAATCTTCATTGTATCTTTGCAGATGATATGCTGTATGGAATCTGGATTAGGTTGCTTTTCTTTAAAGAGGAGAAGTTTTTAGTGAAGGATCCTTAAGCTTCTGTCAGATCCTTTTGATCTTACCAGACTTGGCTATTTCTCTGTTAGGGTTGGTCTATTTCACTTTTGAACTCAATTATAGGTCTTGTTAGATAGCTACAGCCTTTCTGAGGTTTCACCTGAATGTCAAGATTACTCAGAGAGATTTCTCTACTCTGACTGAACTGAAACTCCAATGTCTCTCAGTACTGTAAGACAGCAGTCCCCATCCTTTTTGGCTCCAGGGACCAGTTTTGTGGAAGCCAATTTTTCCAAGGACCGAGGGATGGGGATGGTTTCAGGATGATTCAAGCACATTACATTTATTGTGTACTTTATTTCTATTATTATTACATCAGCTCCACCTCAGATCATCGGGCATTAGATCCCAGGGTTTGGGGACCCCTGTTGTAAGATACCTTGTTTCAACTGTCAACCCTGAAACAGGGTATCTCTGCTTGGCCTCAGGGAAGCCTTTTGCGTGTGTAATACAGCTTGCAGGCACACTTATAAAGAAAATTGCTATGCAGATTTCTGGAAGCCGCATTTGCAAGGCCCCTTCTTTTCTTATACTTTCTTATATTTCTTCATCCTCCATAAATTCTAGCCAATTTAGCAGTCCTGAACTTTGGCCTTTACCTCTGTAACTCAACAACACTACCGTCTCTTTTGGTCTCCATTTCCCCATGCTGCAACATTAAAGTGTTTCCAGATAGAAAGCTCAAGCAGTCATGAGGCTTATTTCATGTGATTCCCTTCTTTTATTTTTTCAATATCTTAATGTCTTTTATATTTTGTCAAATTGTATAGATGTTTAACGTAGGAGAAAAAGTCTATTAGTGGTTATTCCAACATGGAGAGAAGCAATCACTGCCTTTCTGACATATGTATTTTTTTAACTCAATGTTTCAGTAATTGTCCAAAGAATAGGAATGCAAAATTATCTCTTTAATTTTTTATCTGCTTATTTATTCAAATTAGAGTTTAAACTAAGCCTAAATATGTTTTACCATTGCCCTTGGATATTTCTACTTTAGGAAAAGCAAATAATGTAGATATTCATTTAGCTTAACTAATTCTCAGACTGGACCAATAAAGCCTACCACAGAAAGTGAGTAAAGGCCCAATATTATAGAAATATTATTCTGCATGCTTGGCCCAGAAGTTTCTTCATGATTTGTACATGAATCTGCAGGGCTGAGTTGAGGTTCTTTATTTTTTTTTTGTTTGTTAAATTGAACCAATTTAATGCAAGTGCACAGTTTTGCTAAATTTTGAAATCAACCAGTACTCAATCTATCATGTAATATCTATAGTGAGGTCCATTAATTAACTTAAAAATCATTTGAGTCTTCTCATATATGCATATGGGGGATCTGTCTCATCTTTGGGCTCTTTATAGACATTAATAGCAGTAGTTCCTGATATTTGAACAATGAGCCAATTTCTGAGTTTTGTCTGTCATATATATGCTTTTTGCTGCTCCACTTTGATTTTTGATCTGAGACTATCAGTTTACACTGAAGTTAATGTCAGGTAAGTCTGCCAAATACTGTATCTCAACTTTTTAGTTCTACCAGAGTCAAACTACCCTACCAATAACTTATACCTCTCCTGAAATGAAAATCTACTGATATGTCCTAAGTAATGCTATTTATCTCCCATTTAGGAAAAATCTTCTTTTTTAGAGCAGGCATGGCATGGTCTAGGTTACAATTACTACTGTTTTAATAAACAAGTATTAATAACAGGCTTTTTGTAACACCAAGTACACACTATTTATCTGTGGTATATATAAAACTTATATAAAGTTTCTATCATGGAGACTTGAATAGACCAATAATGATAATTCTTTTCTCTTCAGCTGATCGTGTAAGAGGCGAGAGTAGGCCTGAATACATATTAAACAACTGTTACAAATTTACTTACATGAATATTCTACATTTTATTTAAGTAAATACATAAAAAAAATAGAAGCATTCCAAGTGAAGTGTTATAAGGCAGTTAATATGCTGTATAATTATCTTTAAAGATAATATAAAGATGTGGATAAATGACAGACAACCTGATTTCATGGAACTACCTCCAGCAAAACAAACTAAAGGCATGACTATATAGTAAAAATATAAAGATCTATAGAGAATATAGATCATTACTAAAGTAAACTGCATGCCTTTTTTGGCCATCATTGTTTTAACTGGACACCTATAAATCTGTCATTTGTTTAATCATCCCAAAATTTTGCTAGAACCCCTTGTAACATAATCTTATTTAATATATCCATAAGATGAAGTTCTTTAGTCAAATCAATAATCTTTCACTTTTGATATTAAAGGCAAAATTATTTCCTAAATCAGAAATGATGCACTGTAGCCAACTGCTCTAATATGTCAAAAAAAAGCCATTACAAATGAAAGATTCCAAGGAACTATTCTTTGAGGTGGCCACTCAAGTAGAAATGCTCAGAGCACCACACATGTGTACCTAGAAGCAAATCTCCCACTGAAATAAGGAAACTGGTTAATGAACCCTAACTTTTGAACCACTGAACCAAAATGATAGTTTTACAAAAGGACCATTCAAAAGAAAATCTAAAGCTGCTTCTTCACTGCATTATATTGCATGAACATTGTTCATAGTAATGTTCAATTGTTGTTCAACCAATAACATAGACTACGTTATTTAGCTTTCTGACACATCATTTTCTCAGCAGACATGCCATTAGCACATTGTTCTCAAAGAAAATACAGTTGTAGAACGGAGGTAGTGTAGATGAAGCTAGAAGAATTAATGAGTATTCTCGAGAATTCTTTTCCAGTAATTCTGTCAATACTTTCCTTTGGCCTGGGCCTGATGTTTTAACCCAGCTAACTCATTCTGCTTAGCGAGTCAGGTCAGTTTACCAACTGATTAAACAGAGATAAAGTATTCATCTTGAGAAAACTACAATATGCAAAACAATTTAAAATATACAAAA
Source organism: Hippopotamus amphibius kiboko (assembly GCF_030028045.1). NCBI lineage: Eukaryota > Metazoa > Chordata > Mammalia > Artiodactyla > Hippopotamidae > Hippopotamus > Hippopotamus amphibius. The sequence goes on along the minus strand of NC_080193.1, from coordinate 61,055,253 downwards.
CAATTAAAATATGCACTAAACAGGAATCTTTTTGTTGGTGATGAGTTCAAGATATAAAATTCAGGTTCTCTAGATTTTGTTTAGGTCAGACCCAGCCCTGCTGCCTGAAGGGGACCTGATATTAGAATAAGAGACAATGGGGAGTTTGCTAGTTATAACTTTGTCACAAACAGAACCATGGCTGTAGGGTGGACTTGAATGACAGCATGGTCACCACCACCAGCAGAACAGTACATAGAGCAGAATGCCTGCAGAGCGTTCTGGTCTCCAGTGACCCATTGAATCCCTCGCTGTATGCAAGCTGTTGAAAGCACGAAGTTTGGGATTTGCCATTGTGTGGAATTAGCAGAGGCAGGCAGAAGCATCCACGTGTGTATCTTTGGTTTTTAAGTGTCCTCTGCACTGCCTTTTGCTGGTCTGGTAGGTGGTAGAACAGAGAAAACAAACTGAGTCTGAGGCATCAGCCTTAAAATCTTCAAACCCTTTCTATCATACTCCAATAGACAATATGATGTGTGTGACACTGAAAATATGTTGACACCAGGAAGAAATACAATAGCATTAGAAATACAGAAAAGGTGAGGTTTTTGCATAGGAGAGAGAAAGAAGCAAATGTTACAAATAAAAAAAAAAATGGAATGAGCTTAGGGGCAGAGATGTGGTTTGCTCCAAGAACTTTGAGAAGCAGCATTTTTAGGTGGAGCCCGACTCTTAGAGTTTTCAAGTCTCTTCTGTCTATCCATGGAACACTTAAGTGCCACCTGTGAGCTCGGTTCCTCCCTGGTTCCAAGGTCTGACTTGACCTTGAGCAGTGGTGGGCGCTTAAGAAACTCTAGTCTACACTAGAGTGGCAGACCTGCATGGAGTCCTGCATGGGGGACCTGAACACCATGTCACCTCTGCTTGTCTCAGCCTAAAATTAACTTCAGTGTGAAACACTGGACCTCCACTTGGTCCCCTTTTGCTTGAATCTTTGTGTTGGTGATGAGATCAGGTATATCCCGGATCCCTCTAACAACTGGAGTCCCATGGTGCTGTCCCTACCTTTTTTTAGGTAGAAATACTTCTACTCAAGTACAAACAGAGCACCATGCAAGCACACCTAGAAGCAAATCTCCATTTTCAAATCTCTTCTTCCAGCTTTCAGGTCTGGAATCTGTCCTATATTCCCAAGACCTTCAAAGTTTGCTAAGACAGTTCTTTGTCTCAATTATAAAATATAACCTAATCTTAGATTCACCTTTATAGTTTCATATAATATATGTCTCTTAATAGAGACTAAGTCCTACTGGACTAAAGCCTGTTCGTATACAAGAGGTTAAGTTTTTGGATCATGGAACAGAGAGACATGGATCTAAATCTTGGGTCTGTAAATTACTAGTGGTCTGGCCTTGGACAAACCACATAGACTTCTAGGTCTTAGTTTCCTTATTTGTAAAATGGGGAGAATGCTAGGTACCTGATCATGGTGTTTAAGTTACACAGGTTATAGAAAGCCTTTAGCACAGTCTGGGTATATAGCTAATGCTCAACAAATCATGACTGCTGCTGTCATTATCTTTTTGGATTTCCGTAAGGTACCTACACTTGTGTTTGTCCTTCAGATGTTTGACCCATGACCTGGTAGATTTAGTTTGTTCGTTCATTCACTCATTCATTCATTCAACTTGCTGTGTTCGGGACACTGTTTTGGGCATTAGTTCTAAATCTGGGCTTTTCTCATTGGGCTTAGTTCTGGAGTAGGTAACAGATTTATGTGCAACTATGCTCCAAGATAAGAGACATGGGAGAGATAATATACTTTGGTGGCTAAGGAAGCTGGCTTTGGTATCATACTGCTTAGTTTTTGAACGCCAGTCCTTCTGCTGCATGGCTGAGTAAACTAAGATAATTATTCTATAACCTCAATTTTTCTTTTCTGCAAAATAGAGATAATAATAGTCCATATCTCCTAAGATTGCTATAAAGCTGAAATTGACGCTTTAATATGCTTAGATTAGTACTTGGCATATAATAAACGTTTGGTAAATTAGTTACATTAAAAATTTTAAGGTCTAAACTCAGGGATCTGAGGCCTAACAAAATGTAACCCTTCCACTTAGCTACCAATTTCAGTACTCAAAAACAATCAAAATTCTGATTCTTTCATGAAGGAGAGGAGACTGTATTTACAAATAAATGTATACCCATAAGAATTAAATCATTCTCTTATTTCTCTTCTTTGGGAAGTGCTATTGGGACAAGTTTTGTGTTCCGAACTTGAATGATTCTGTAACTCTCTGTGGCACGTACTGACTTTACAGGATCGTCTATGTATTCAACTTCAAATAGAAAGTTGGAATTACTCATCAAAGGATTGGAATAAAGGTGACTTGAACCACAAGTACATCAGAACTCTGGGCTTCTCTAAGAAAAAATAACTGACAGATCAACTGCAGAAAAAGGAACAGGGTGACTTATTCAGAGCGAGATGGTCATGTAAGCTGCACAGAAAAGGAAGAGTCAGAGTACAGGCTTGTCAAACAGCAAAGTACGCCTGCAAACAAAGGGCATAGTTTAAGGGCATGGGGTTTTGGAAAGGAATGCTGGTCTCTCATTTGTCTTTTCAGCTGGGTCTGCATACATGGGTGATATCGCCACAATCAACCATGTCATCTTTGAATAGGGAGGAATAGAGACTCACACAGAGCTTGCACCAGGGAGATCCTTCACATAGATGAACAATTCATTAGTCATTCAGAACTCAAAGCTGTTGCCAAATTTTGCTCTGTATGCTAGAAACAATACCATGATTGAAAATAAAAAGAAAATAGAATCAAGACAGTGAAGAAGCCTTTTAGGAGGTGATGGGCGTGTGACATCAACATACTTTCAAGATTCAGATAAGTATCTTCACAGTATTTTCCATCCTGTGGGATTTGAAACTTAGACTGCATACAGGTTTAATAATAGTGTTAACTATTCTCCAGTCTAATGTTATTAAAATCTACAAAACACACCTCAAAACCTTTTTCCTTATTTCTCTTCAATACTTTTTTCTTCTCTGAATCTTTATCATGATTTATACTAAATTATAGATTGCATATTCTTGAAGATTGAATCAACACGCTTCTGTGGGGCACATATTTTCAAGGTAGTTATCATTGATAATTTTATTTTCAGAGTAAGAACGTATACTTCTTAAAGGTATGGGTTTTTTTCATACCCTTATGGGGTCTCTTTTTTTAAGCCTTGTATCCCTCCTTATCTCCTCCTACTTCTCTCTCTATTCATAGATGACATTCATTAAACATTTGTTGTTTCATTATTTTGGCAAGGACGATGCAGGATTTCAACTATTTATCATTTAAACAATGTTATATCCTACTTAACATGTGTGATACGCAGAATAAAAGACTCCCAAAGATGCCCATGTCCTAATCTCTAGAACCCAGGAATACATTATCTTCATAGCATAAGGGACTTTGCAGATGTGATTAAATTAAGGACCTTGAGATGAGGAGATTATCCTGGTTTATCTGGTTGGGCCCAATCTAATCATACCGTTACTTAAAAGCAGAGATTTCCTGGTAATGGTCAGAGGGAGATTTCTCCTGGTATGGAAGATTGTTCAGAGAGATACAGTGTTTCTGTTTGTTGCTGGTTCTGAAGAGGGAGGAAGGGGGCCATGACCTGGGGAATGTGGGTGGTCTTTACAAGCTGGAACAGTCAAGAAAATGAATTCTTCCCTGGAGTCTTCAGAAAAAAACACAGTCCTGCCAATACCTTGATATTCATCTAGTGCGACCCATGTCAGATTTCTAAGCTACAGAATGGGAAGATAATGTCATTAGGTTTGTGGTCATTTTTATAGCAGCAACAGAAAAGTAATGCAATGTGGAATGAGATAAAATGGGGACATATCCTTATGTTATTTGCTGGCCACAACAAACTCACTTTGCTGCTACTGCTCCTAGGTAGAAGGTCAGGGGTTGGGAGATATCTCTCAAGGAAACATACATGATCGGTTTCCTTCTGTGACAATTTAGCACCTACATTTGTAATTTAACGTACTTATACTCAAATAAAGATAACCCCCATGGAGATACATCACATGCAGGCCTATCTCTAAATGAATAATTTCCTGATATCTTCCATTAATAATTCATAAACTGTACATTTTAGGATTGATTCTTGCTCTTAAAGTTTTTTGTTTTGTTTTTTAATAAAATACTCTCTTTTTTTCACCCTTCACTCCTTGGGTATGTTAAACCACTAACCCTGCTTTAGCCTCTCAGGGCATAGATCTCTTCTCTGGCTCCAGAAATGTAACCCAGAAATACAGAGCTTGAAAATCTGGTTGAAGGTAATATCAACAAAATTGACTTCTATAAATGCAATGTGTCCCCATTGGTTCTCCTAGAATTCCTGGGATTACAGAGTGGAAAAGACATTCAAGAGCTGAAGAATTAAACTAAATGTGGAGGAAGAGGGAGAAATATGCTCCAATGGCGTTCCTGAAAACAGAAGCAAGTATGTGTGAATAGACTGTGCACAGAGGAAAGTCTGGAGATAGGAGTTAGTGAGAGCCTGGAGGATCCCGCCACCCCAGGCGCTGGCGTTTGTGATGATTCTTATCACGCGGCAGTAAAACGCCTTGTTAGGCTCAGATCTACTATATTTTGGGGAACACAGATCACGTGTCTATCCACACTATCCCATTAGGAAAATTGGTCAGAGAAATTCAAAATTCAGGATGTTGGTCTATGTTGGCTATTTTTAGTGTCCTTCCATATGAAGAATATCCCCTATTGCTTCAATTTATCGTGAAGAAAGTTCTAAGACGAGGATCAACTAAACAGAGTGCCAGAGAAATGGGCAGAACACAGAAGCTTGTTCTTAAGAGGCTGAAATTTCCACAACATGACCACAAAGGATTTCTAACATCACTGAAAGCTCATATAATTGACTAGAAACAAATAAACCCAAAGTATTCTCAATTTTTAAAAGGGGTTCTGTTACCAACAAACCTATGTTTGCCTAGAAGGACAGACAACTCCTAACATTTCCGTGGGCCCCTGAGGACATCTGACTAATCCTTAGCAGACCCCAGTCCCTGATCCGGGACTCAGCCTTGCTTAATCCAAGCCAATGTACTATTCCTGGCTATTTTAAGAAATAGGCATGTGATACAGTTCAAATTGATCAGGTGAAAGGAGATGTTTGCTTCCGATTTCTGGGAAGTGGGCTCTTCTACCTCTCACCATATGTAACAGAGGAAGGACATGCTTTGTGTTGCTGTTAGCGGTCATCCTACACAATGAAGGCAATCAGCATTAGGATGAAGCCAGCCTCGCGGATGGCAGAGCCATGATAGAATGGGCCTGGGTCCGTGATGTCCATCTTTGAAACCCTTGTATTCATAAACCCCGTAATAACCCTTTCTCATTACATGAGCCAGCACATTTCCTCATTGCTTAAAGCCTTTTGAACGGACTTTCTGTCAACTGTAGTCACGGTTTTTGATGGTGACATAGGAATGGTTAAGTTACTCAGTCATTTATAGGAGTAAATAATATAGAAAGGTTTAATTCTGGCTCCTCAGATGAATATGCCGGATATGAATGTAATGGTTAGACGTACAGGCTTTTGAGCCAAATATACCTGAAATTCTCCCCTGCTCTGTCCGCTGCTGCCTAGGCTTGTCTTCTCTGAACTCCAATCTTCATACTGGTACAATGAAGATAATGAACCTACTTTATAAGATAGTGGTAGAGAGTAAAAAAGATAATGCACATAAAAGGCCGGCTATGAAGTAGATGGTCAATAATTGCAACATTATTTTAAGGGCCAGAGAAAAAAATGTTTAAGAAGCCTGGGTGAGAATTTCTTTATGGGACAATGGCTCAAGAGGAATAGAATAGTAGAAAAAGAAATTCTGAAAATACAATCGCAAATGATTCTCAGGAGAAAATGAGCAGTTAGCTAAAGGAACTGAAGTAGCTGAACAGAAATACTTTCCATGAACTAAGATAATTTTTTAAAAATGTATATTGAAAGAGAGAGGAAAAGTTCTACAACCAAAAATGGATATAAAAGAGACGTGCAAACTCCACGAACCGGACAGGGAGGGTTGAGGCACGGAAAGAATATCAACTTAAAAAAGACTCGTAATTATATATCCAAAGCCACAATAATAAGAGCAAATTAATAAGACACATGTAGAGACTCTATAATGTTAAGAGGTGACAAGGAGAAAATAAGACTGTTTAAAAACTGAACTGAGCAACAAGCTTAATAATATGTATAATACAGCTGGAACCGCCAAAGAGTTTTCGAAATAATAGTCTCTCAGTTTCCAAGGTAGATGTTAATTCTATGAAATTTTAAATAATACTTTGAAACATTACAGGCCATGTTGACTTATTTGTTACTTAGTTATAAAAATATAACAAAATACAGTATCAGATAAATTAGATTCGTATCATCCTGAACTAGTGATAAATTTCAGAGAGAAGTCCTGGCAGTACAAAAGGATAACTGCTCTTTATCCTGAGGTCTGTACTGGCCTACTATTACTTTTCTGTATAAGCATGACATTCACAGTGTGCCTCAGTGCACAGAAACAGCTTTCTAAAATCTCTGATTAACTTTAAATTATAAAAATATTTCATAGTGATTATACTAATGGATAATATGCCCCTACTCCCACCACACACATACACACAGGGAGAGACTGGGAATTGAGTTCAGAATTCAGACACATGCCACCATGTATATGTGCCTTGTTAGAAACATACCAACACACATGCGCGCGCGCACACACACACACACACACACCCCGGAAATTATATCCTAAGTTCTCTGTGTCTGTCAGCAATAAAAGTCTGAGAGGGAGGCCTTTGTTACCAAGGTTAAATTCAGGTGTGACCTAGTTAAATCTCCTAGAGAGGAGGAGAAGGACTCTGCCTTGCTAGGCCAGGAGAGAACACAGCTTTCTCACCAAGGAGGTCCTTGGAAATATTTCACCTTCAGGTGAACTGCTTTCAGAAAGCACTTTTCAGTTACCTGCCCCCAGAGTGAAGTTCAAAAGAGAAGGGAGTAGAGTGTTCTCAGTCAAGATCTCTGGGCTGTGGTGTTTTCTACCACTGGAGAGCTGCTTGATTCTGAACATTATCACCTTCAGGAATAGGAAATAGTCATTTCTTTACCCAGACAGTCTTTTAATCTTGGAACAAGAGGCCTAGAAAGCTATTCTCACAGAAGGCTTTTCTTGCTTTTAAAAGCACAATCAAATTGGTTCCAGTGGAGTGGGATATAAGGAATGTACTTCCTCTACTTCTACACAAGTAATTGGACTAGCCTAATTAGATTGCCCAAGTGTTTAGATACCATGGTGATGGGCACTTGATAAACACTGTATGTAGCTAAACTGGGAGCATCCCTTGTGACAGTAATAGCCACACAGTTATCTCTGATAGGTTAGCAAGATGCAAGCCAAGTGCTTTGCTACATTCCATAATATTTATTGATAGTTATTTATGTTGACACTTTCAGCCATTTGTGGTGTCTTTTTACTCTAGACTTGTGGGTAGTGTGGTCAGAGATGACTTCTGCAGACAAAGATATGATCTTGTATGCAAGGTAAGCATCGTTGTGGATTCTGCCCAATAACTAAGAAAACGATTATAACTTATAAACAAATGCTATCCAGAAATCAAGCTGCACTTAATCAGTTTAGAATTAGAACATGCTTAAATGAGACCTGCTGTGAGTGAAAACCACATACTGCATAGAAGCTAATGGTCTTTGGTCCTAGAAGAAAACCAAAGGATATTCCCTAGTAGAAATAAATCCAGAAAATAGCCATACTGAATGCTGAGTTGCTTTCTTTCACTCTCAAACTTTTTTTCTGCTTCACTTGTCAAGCTGAGGCAAGCTCAATGAGTAAACTGCAGCGAAAAAGAATGAAACTATTGATTTATATAAGCAGCAAGAAACTGATTCATGTTTTCAGTCTATGTACTTAATTCTTCCAAACTGGATGGTAATTTATGACTTTTTAAAAGGTTTGTAAATTCTCTCATACCACCAGGCAGTTACCTAGCACGATAGGGTAGTGATACATAAAAGCTAAAACCTTTGCTCCTAAAATCACCTCTTCACTATAGGGAAGAGAGGAAAATGAACATCTCACAATGCCAGGCCCCATCCTCTTTCCACAACACCATGTTTTATTGCCTCATTAAAAAATGCTGCCCTTGGGAAATAGGTTACTACCTTCACCATGAGGTTTTCAGAATTTTTAGTAAATTTTGATTTTTGTGCTTTTGATTGTGCTTACAGTTAATTAATGCATTAATGAGAGCATCACAGTATACACAGAGGTAATATAGTAAGGGGGGAAGAAGCCAGATATAGAATAAAAATACCTGGGTTCAAATCTTGAGGCTGACAGTTTTAACTTGTGAAATTAGAAAATTAGAAATTAGTCCCTCTGAGTCCCAATTTATTTACCAGAAAAAATGAGTGTACTTATAATACCTATTCCCAGGGTGGGTGGCAAAAAAATGAAACATTTGAAAATGCTTTAGGGAAGTATGTAACACTTACAATCAAAAGATTTCCTATTTAAGGGGTGTTTCACTTCTTGGGGAGTTCACTTGTGTACCTGCTAGGCTGAATCAGGGCTATACTGATAATGAAACATTATCAGGGAACTGTAATATATTATGCTTTTCTTATCTCCTTGTTAAGTAAGCGTTGGCAACCTCACCGGGAATGACTGCAGGGAGAAAGAATCATAATGCTGATTTATACAGGTAACAAACTGGGCACCTGTCTTTTTGAAATGGAAAGTTTTCCCCTACTCTATTATTTTTAAATTTACTTAGCGGCACCATAAATCCAATAAATTGCTCAAGCTATAATTCTGAGAATCTGTTCAGTTTCCTTTCTCCTCTCATTCCCTACATTTAATTTTCCCTCATTCTCTACTGTAAGCGGTCAAACAAATTCTGTGGTTTGACTCCCCAAATACTCCTTACATAACCAATGTCTTCTTCACTGGCTCCCTACCCACCTCTTCTTTTGTTCACCACTCTCCCTCCCCTAAGTACACGCGGCACTGCAAATCTCAGCTCGTCACGCACGTATTTAAAATCTTCAGGGGAATCTGCCGTCAGGATAAGTCTACCTCCATAGTAAGTCACAGAAAAGTGTTCAGCATCTGGTGAATGATTATGCTAATTCATTTATAATACATGAAAATAATAATTTTAAAGCATCTACCAGGTGACAGGAACTATGTCCTGTTCTGGTGCTATGGAAGTAAACGAAACACAGAAACAACTAATCGCCTCAAACTATTGATATACAAACAAAATTAATGAAAGTGCTATGACTGAGGAAAAGTATTGAGGGTAGGGGATGCTAACTCAGACTGAGGAGCAACTAGCACTCTGAGGAACTCCTATTTCTCACCTCTTTTAATTCATGTTTCTTAAGTTCTAATCAGTTTCCTAAAAATTTGTATTCTCCTCTTTGAGGCAGCTTTCCTTTGTCCCTTAGAATGACCTTGAAAAAAATGTAGCACATGCTAGTTACTAAAGCCAGGGATGAGGAAGATCACTATAGAGTCTATCAATGATAAAAGAACAATGAGAAAATATTATAGGAAGATTATGTCAATATATTCAACACATAAGATGAAGAAATTTCCTGAAAGACAAAATCTACCAACACTCATACAAGAAGAAAGAAATAACCTGAATACTCATGTATCTAGTAGAGAAGCTCAGTTTTCAGTTAACTCTTTCTCACAACACTGAAGAGGAAGAAACAGTTCTTCTGTTAGGGCCAGCACTGCTGATAGCAGATAACAAAACCATACAAATGTATTACAAAGGAAAATAAAAACCCTTGAAAGATCAACATCCTTCATGAGCACAGATGAAAAATTCTAAAAAAAATTTTAAGAAGTGGAAACCAACAATGAATAGAAAAAAAAAAATAGACCATGACCAAATGGGACTTGTTCCAGGAACGCAAGTTTAGCATTTGAAAAATCTATCAATGTAATTGAATACGTTGCATCTAAAGGCAACAATGAGACAAAGATGTCTACTCTCATCATTTCTATCTAATGTTGTATTGGAGGTTTTAGCTAGTGCAATGAGACAAGAAAAAGAAAGAAAATGCACCCAGATAGGACATGAAAAAGTAATACTGTTTTCATTCAAAGATGACATAATCATCTGTGTAGAAAATTTGACGATGTACCAAAAAACTACCAGAACAAACATTGTGACTTAGTATCACAATGTTGTAGGATATAAGAACAAAACCTAATATCATCTTATTTGTATATAGAGGTGAAGAACAACTAGAAATTGAAATAAGAAATTTCATATATAATAGCAATGAAAAATATTACATATTCGAGGATAAATCTGACAAAAGATGTGCAAGATATGTATAATGAAAATTGTAGAACATTGCTGAAAAAAATTAAGATATAAGTAAATGATTAGACATAATTTGCTTATTGGTTGAGAGATAACTATATTGTTAAAATGTCAGTTCTTCTCAAATTCATCTATAGGTGCACTTCAAAGCCAACCAAAATCTCAGTAAATCTTTTTTTTTCCTTTTTATAAATTGAAAAGATGATTCTAAAGTTCATGTGAAAATATGAAGGACCTATAACAAAAGTTAGCAAACTATGACCTGCAGTGTACTTCCAGCCTGCTGCCTGCTTTTGTGAATAAGGTTTTCTTGGAAGATAGCCATGTCTATTTGTTTAAATATTGCCTATGGTATGAGACTATACAGCTATAAACTTTGATTTACTATCTGTCCCTTCAGATAAAAATAAGTTTGCCAATCCCTGACCTAAAATATCAAAAACAAGTTTGATAAAGGATGAAGTGGAGGAAAACAATACGTGATCTTAAGACTTATTTTAAATTTATGGCAGTAACTTGTGGCACTGGCATTGAGTTAAAATAGATCAATGAATCAAAATGGATAGTCCCAAAATAGAATTACAGTTACATGAACAACAGACTTTCAACATAGGTGCAAAGGCAACTGAGTGGGAAAAGGATAGTACGAGGGTGAGCCAAAAATATCCACACTCCGGATACAGTAAAACTTCTATAAATTCTATAGCCAGAGTGTGGATAATTTTTGACTCACCCTCGTGTTTTCAACAAAAGGTGTTGGAAAAATTGGATATCCCTGGGCAAAAAATAGTGAACTTTGACACATACTTCTCAACCTTATACACAAATGAACTCAAAAACTGGGTTATAGATTTAATGTAAATCTAAAACTATAAAACTTCCAGAATATAACAAAGGAGAAAATCTTTGTGACAGGGGTAATGCAAAGATTTCTTAGATATGACATCAAAAGCACGATCCATAAAAGTAACACATTTATAAATGAAACTTCATTAAAATTAAGAGCTTCTGTTTTTTAATATACACTGCTGGGAAAATGAAAAGAAAAGACACAAACTAGGAGAATATATTTGCAAAACATACATCCAAGAAACGATTCATATCTCAACTATGTAAACAGCTCTGAAAACTCATCAGAAAACAGACAGTCTGATAAAAAAAATGAGCAAAAATCTGAATAGACACTTCACCAAAGAAGACATAAAGATGACAAATAATCACATGAAAAGATGCCCAATATTACTGGCCATTAGAGAAATGCAAACAACCACAATGTGACACCTCTATGAAACCTGTTAGAATTGCTAAAATTAAAAAAGACCATCCCACGTGTTGATGAGGATGTGGAGAACTGCAGCTCTTACATACTGCTGGTGAGAATGAAAAATGGTATAGCTGCTCTGAAATACAGCTTGACAATTAATTTTAAAGTTAAATATACATCTACCGCATGACCTAGTCATTCTACTCCTCGGTATTTACACAAGAGAAATGAAAGTATATGTCCATACAAAGGCTTATACACAAAAGCTCATAGCAACTTTATTTGTAATAAACAAAAACTTGACAATCCAAATGTCCACCAAGAAGTACACTGACAACCAGACTGTGATATACCTAAACAGTAGAATACTACTTAGCAATAAAAGAATAAATCCCAATATGCACAACATTGATGAAGTTTAAAATAACTGTTCTACATGAAATGAACCATACAAAAAAAGAGTATATATTGTACAATTCTTTTTATATAGTACTTTAGAAAATCAAACTAATCTATAGTGTTAGGGAGCTAATCATTTGGTATAGGGCAGGGCACCAGGGGTGGAGGCAGGGAATTACAAAAGAGCATGGCGAAAGGTTTTGGGGTGAAGTGTGAGCTCATTATTTTGACTGTGCTGATGATTTCATGGTGTATATATATATATCTCAAATTGTGTCAAACTTATCAAATTGTATACTAAAGTTGTGCCCCAAATTATACCTTAATACAGTTGGAGAAAAATCCACACGAATTGCTCCAATCTGAGCATGTTTATTTTTTACTACTATATCTTTTATCAAAAACAAACAAACTTACAGACTTACATGTACCCTGGTCTTCACTCTGCGTAAGACCAGGACATCTACACTGCAGAAAACTCACTGTATTTGATCTTTTTTCTATTGATGACAAGGCATAAGTAATTGATGGTTTTATGTATTAAAAATCTACTAGTATATCGATATATAGGATTTTCCTCTAAGAGTCCTCCAGGTCACCATGGGAATGTATTTCTAGCACAGCAAAAATGGACAATGTATGAGAATGTGCTGATCTGGGGGAAAATGAGCCATGTGATGGGTGCTATGTAATCATACTCTGACATTAATCTTGAAGATAAGATTTTATTTGAGTTTGATAATAAAATAAAAATTGATTTTATCTTAAAATTTACCTAATAGAGAGGTGTATTAAGTGCCACCGCATATATGGCAGATTAAGCCAAGAATTTTTTGTCCTCAGTACTACAGAAATCCTCACCAATACCAAATAAATTATATTGGCAATAAGGATTTGCTATGTATAAGGATCTTTGATTTTACCTTCCCCAAAACAAGACAAAGATGTTTTCTTGTTTCTTTCATTTGGCTGTGCCCTTGACATAGAGAATACTTACTGGGTGGAGTCTACAAGACTACAGGAGGATAAGAAAGGAGACTTGACTTGATTCACCAAGAAGCTGCAGACTTGCAAGGAAGGTTATTTGTAATAACCTCAAATATCAAATTTGAGAGGACAAATTACTTGTTTGATGTGGTGGAGCTAATCTGAGCCGAACTAGGAAAACGTAATCATCTGTGAATCCGCTCTTTTCTTGGTAAACCATATCTGCCCTTTGTTCTTTGTGGTGCCATTCAGTGCCGGTGACAAAAAGACCCACTGAAATTTTATCATACTATTTTGAAAAAAATAATCTGTAGACCCAGCCTTGATATCCCAGCTCATCAGGACCCACAGCTAGGGAACATTTTCAGAGTTGTTCCAGATATAAATCAGTTTCTGATTTTTTTTTTTTCCCAAGGTGCTAATTGAACATTTAGGTTACTGTATGAATCTAAAAGAAGTGGAAAAAAACTCCAACAATATGAAACTGGAAGTCCATTTACAATCTTTTGGAAAATATTAATTATCCTTGGTGGTCCAGCAGTAAAGAATCTGCCTTGCAACGCAGGGGATAGGTGTTCCATCCCTGTGTGGGGAACTAAGATCCCACATACTGTGGCGCAACAAAGCCCATGTGCCACAACTACTGAGCTCATGCACCTCAACTAGAGGGGCTGCGTGCTGCAAACTGCAGAGCCCACGTGCTCTGGAGCCTGTGCATCACAACTAGAAAAAAGAACACCCGCATGCCACAACTTGGGAGAAGTCCGTGTGCCACAATGAAAGATACCACATGCCTCAGTGAAGATCCTGTGTGCTGCAACTAAGACCCGATGCAGCCAAAAAAAAAAAAAAAATTATTCTTAGTAAGGAATACTTTTTACCAAAATGATTATTTTTCATTTAACTCTGGTAATCCCTAAAGTGTGATGTACTTTATAAGAGACGTCCTCTCACTGCTGTGTTTCATGGTAGTATCCCAGTTCCTTCCATCTGTAAAATGGGTATAACCCTGAGTTCTAGTGATCCAAAGTGACCAATTCTTAGACTGCCCAGTTATGTACTTCAACAGTATTGGACTGCATACAAAATGTTGTCATTTTCATTCCCCTGTATTAAAGGGCACAGATTTATTCAATACCTTCCTTATTCAATGATTGTGGAAAACAGACTACATCTGCTGGAGAGCAAACATTGTTTCTTCTCTCCAGATGTCTGCTTTTTCTCCCAGAAGTTGGAGAGCATTGGACAAGCAATAACAGATGATGAACACATGCATAACTACAAATGGGCAAGCTGATTGTTTTCAAAATTGGTATAAACATTTGCTCTTGGGTTGAGATTTAGCCCATAGCAAATCTTTACATTTGCGTTATAAACTCCCAACTAAAAAAAATGTTTATAATGGAAGTGCTGACAATGTGAAAATTCAGTTATGGTCAGGACAGCAGTTTTGTTTAAAAATGCCATTTTGCGCTTCCATATTTACTTCTTAACCAGTGACTGAGATGTCAATTTCTCCAAAGTTTTCTTTTCCAGTCCAAGGAAGAATTTGACAACTGTTTTGAAATGAACAAGAGATCTGAATTTCAGCCTCTTGCTTCTTCAACAAATGCCGATTAGAGGATAGAACCACAGGCTGGTTATTTTGCTGGTTACGTAGATGATGCTGATATTGATGGTGATGATGGTGATGAATGAGACAGACGACAGTTAAGCTTGTTGCTCAAGCGAGGTTCTGCTTTTACACACTATTTGAAAAAGAAATGGCAGTGATTATTAGGAGGCATTCTCTGACCTTGAGTATGCCAAAACACAGCGAGTATACTGATTAGAGATTATTAACGAAGGTCAGAGAAATTCTTTGACTTGCTTATAAGTCACTTGCATTGGGACTAAATGCGTGGTTTTCACCCATGGGGTTGGTATTACAGTGAGCCCAGTGGGCTGAATCAAGTGTTCCTCATATGTCTCATGATGTAAATACATATATGGCCCCCTTTTACATAGTTGAATTGTAAAGACTACCCTTCTATTCACTCCCAGAATGGCAAACAAATTTTAAAAAAGAAAAGAAAAGTAATAAAGATGTAGAAATGTGCTAACAATGCATCTTTATGAGCAAGGGGGTTTTCTTTTGGAAAACTGTGGTTGGGTGGAAACCATAGGAAATGTTATATTTGACTAGAGCTAGTGGTTGGAATCTCTGCTCTAACTTTTGCATATCAGGCAGCTATTTTCATTAAAAATTTTTTTTAATTAATTAATTAATTTTATTTATTTTTGGCTGCATTGGGTCTCTGTTGTTGTGTACGGGCTTTTCTCTAGTTGTGGTGAGCGGGGGCTACTCTTTGTTATGGTGTGCTGGCTTCTCATTGTGGTGGCTTCTCCTCTTGTTGTGAAGCATAGGCTCTAGGCCCGCAGGCTTCAGTAGTTGCAGCACACAGGCTCAGTAGTTGTGGTGCACGGGCTTAGTTGCTCCACGCCATGTGAAATCTTCCCAGAGCAGGGATCGAACCTGTGTCCCCTGCATTGGTAGGAGGATTCTTAACCACTGCTCCACCAGGGAAGTCCTCTCATTTAAAAATTTAAAGCTATTCTTTCTGATAACCTAGATTTTTACCTAGATTCTCACTTGTTTGCAGGGGAATTGAAGTTATTTTTATAATAAAAGGGGAGGGGGAGGGAAAAAACCCAAAACATCCCCAAAACTCAGTTGACATGAATAGGCAAGGACTCCTCATGCCCACCCTCAACATGTGGGTCTGAGCGCAACCCAGTCCTACTCTCTAGGTTCAGACATGAGAAGAAGGACAAATGACTTATCCTTGACATAAAAACACCTAGCAAATTTCTCTGGAAAATGTTAGAGTCTCTTGAAGGCAGAAAAAATACGTTAAAGTCTGAGTTCCCCGTAGGCTACTACTACTTAACACTTGCCCAGTAATGTATTCAAACAATTAAGGCATGCATATAGAATTTTAACATTTGTATTTTCCTGCATTCAAGCACACACATAATAGGATACTGTGCTCACAAGGTCTCACGTTAACGCATGGAAGAGGGCGACAGCTCGAATCTCCCACCTGGGTAATAAGAAGCCATTCAAGCATTAGAAGAAAATGTGGATTCTGCCTTTGTACTTTTGCTTTCAAGTCTCAAATCATGTAAATGTTCGACCTTGCCCAAGGTGAAGAAGACCTGCATTGATCTTATCAGTACTTGTGGGGAATAATCTGGGTGGTGGTGGAGTAACAATCCTCTGAGGGGATTGATATTCTGAGTATCAATACTCAGCCCTCTCCAGCTGTGAGATTTCTGGAACTCTTTTGAAGAGTGTTATACCCCATCAGAACATAATGAAGAGGGCATGTGTGTGAAAATATGGAGTCCATTCTCATTTTCCCATAATAATTTACTTAAGACACTGAAATACTTTCAAGGGAAAGGCATACCTTGAATAAAAGGGTACAATAAAAACCTTAGATAGCTAGTTAATATTGCTAGTCATTCTGAATTTTTACTGTAATTTAACATTTCATAAAAATTATGTATATTTGTAAATTGAGTTAAAAGAGCACTGATGGACAGAATAAAAGCAGAATTAAAGACAATTTTTCCCCAAATGAGATCTTTTTGGCTTGTCCTTTTACAATTATTGCTTGAAGGACTGGAATGTGTTCTTTGTTTATAACTCAATGATTCCCATAAAGGCAGCACTGTATTACCACATAAAATAACTAGAATAATTTGCTGTAATTGAAGAAAAATGTGTTCATGCAGAAAGCACCTAACAACCACAGTTTTGGTGAATTCTTTTCATAATCCTTCGATCAGCACTGTAATGTGAGCAGATTTAAAATTTACTTTGTAATAAGTGGCTTGCCTTTTTTTTTTTCTTTCTTAACTACTTGGTGATATCCTAATTAACCATGCTCAATTGATTGCTTTCAAAATAAGAACTAAGAGCTCTCATCTAGTCAAGTGGAAGCTAATTCAACTCTTTTACACTATGGCAATGATACATCTCATGTACACACTCATACCCACACCCACACACTCACCACATGTAGTGTAGTAGACATACTACATTCTGGGTCTTCTGGTTTGAGTCAGTGTAGCTTGATAATCACAGTTCTATGGATCTTCATGTGTTATTTTCTTTTAATGCTTATGAGAGTGAGTATAAATGATCATTTTTCATTCACAGATTGAAATTGTTTTCAGAAATTTTTTTTATATCATTTGACAAACTCTCACATCCAGGAAATATGCTCTTCACTTGGAAGAAAGCAAAAAAGTAAATGGGAGAAAACGAACTCCAATCAGGCAGAAGCAAACTCTGACCATTTCATGTCTTAACTTATCCCAGTTTGCCTCTCTCTGTTTTCTTTTCAAGTCAGAATTAAACACATCTAATTTGGGTTGACAAAACACTTAATCATTTGATTATGAGCTTATTGTAAGGAGCCTGGTCATCTATGCGCATAATGTTATTTTGCAGTAGAATATAGAATTTTCAGATCCTCGTTACTGTGCATCCCATGAACATCTTCTCCAGCCACGTGGATAAACGGGGGTAGGTGACACAGTATATAACTAAATGTCATGCACAGACCTGAAAAACTGTTTTCAGCATATATAAATCTCAGTCCAGGCATTACACAACAGGAGTTTAAAATGTTATATGTAAATCATCCAGACTTAAGCTTCTCAGGAAACACAAACCATTCTCCAAGGACATATGAGACCAGAACTTCAGAAGATGCTGTCTCACTGTGGGATGGCAGAAAACAGCGGCTCACAGACCACCCTGGTGTGCAGTAATCAACAATGTAGTGGCCCACTTTATAAAGGCGTCAGACTGTCTGTAAGCTAAAAGGCAGAGCCTCCAACTGAGACAGGCCCTGCTAATAAGTGGCTTCTAGTAAAAAGAAAAAAAAAGCCAGCTTTAACATATGCAACAGGTCTCATACCACAATATAATTTTTTCTTATGTGTTCTATCTTCTTTCATTTGGTGCATCCTCATCAAGGATATCTTGAAACACCATAAGCAGTGGGAGAGAGACCCTTCGTACGCTCAAGGCCTTTCATGTCTTCATTGTGGGGTTGCCTTTGTAAATACCTTGTCACATGCTTGTTTCGCCTGCTGGACTGTAAATTCCATGGAAGTGGCAGCATATCTTGTTCATCTTACTATCTCTAACTTTTAATATATTGTGTCCATAAGAAGTCATGCAATATGTACTGGAGAAAAAGTTGTTCTATTCCACTACTGCTCTTAGTGATCTGGGAGATTCTGGACAAACCACTTCATGGGTTTTAGCTTCAATTTAATCATACAACTCTAAACATTTCACAAAATATTAGCAAAAGAGGTGATACATTTGAAAAAATTTAAAAAGTATTTTTATAAAAAGCATGTGTTTGCAAGGTGCAGGTTTGGACATTTCTTGCAATATAAGCTAAATTATCTGAATAATATAATTATTATATAATCTACAACAGTTGAGTTGAAGTTGTCTTATTCTGACAGACAGAAGTTCTGTAATGTTAAAAATCATTCACAAGAATGTTGTTAATTTGTATAATTTATATAACACATTAAATGATGGAAAATGAAAGCAATTACTTAAGAAGGTATTGAAAATTTTTCTGTTTCCTTATAATTCTGACTTTATATCAGCAAAAGTACCTCAGTGAGTGCTCAAACCTGCTGTGATAAGTAGAGAGACTAAACCACATTTTGTCAATAGGGGCAACTTGCAAAAACTGGGTACACAAATAGAAAATAATAATGTTGAAGAAAATGTAATTAATTAATTCAAGCTTCAAGATAAGATCCCTGGATCCTGCTGACCCTACATGTTAATCAGTTGATTGATTAATTGCTACAATCATAATAATTACATGGTGCAAATCTAAGTACACTTAATGATAGTGTAGACAGAGTTAAAAGTTCTTTTCAATCTGCATATCTTTTCTCTTTCTTGAATCAAAGGAGTTGGTTTCATTTACTTTAAGGATATCTTCTGGTTTGCAGAGCTGGAAAGCTTTTGTCAAAATTAGTAATGGTTCAAAGTTGCTTGTCCTGTTAACCATTTTTGGTCATTTCTCAATGCTCTGTTTAAAAATTTAAAACAATCTCACCTCTGAAATAGGAATTTTACATTATACATATTCATCAAATTATATTACTCTTTTCACATGTGGAAATCCTAATTTTAGGCTTTAATATATTTCTGCTACACACACACACACACATACACATCAATATATACCATGGTATCTTCAATTTTGCCAAAATTTTCATTCTGAACACTCTCAAATTCTGATCAGCCACTAGGTGTTCCAACAGCTGCAGTCAGTTGGGTTATCCTGGAATAATTTCTTGCAGCACAAAGGTAAATTGAACTGTCTTGCTCTGAAGTCTATAAGAACAGTGCCAGGAAGAAAAATGAGTTCATTGATGAGTTGTGTTTGGTCCGGTCTTCTACTGCATGCAAAACAGTCATCACAGCTTCTCTATTTCTGTCAAATACAGTTCTGTTCTCTTGGTCATATAGGTTTAAAATCTGACCATGGTTGTTTATCCAAGTTGCCATTAAATCTTTGCAACTTTTCTTTTTTGTTGTTCATCTTTCTTATCTATACCTTCTTCCTTTCCTTTCTTTTACAAAACAAAGATTTTCAAGTTGGTGAGAAGCTTTGAACTCATCTAGCTACGAGGTGCTTCTTAAACTTTTGCATGCAGATGAATAACCTGGGGAGCTTGTAAAAACAGATTCCTGGGCTCCTTTCTCAGAGACAGTCATTTAGAAAGTCTGGAATTGGGCCCCAGAATTTTTATATCTAACAAGATCCCAGGTGATTTTGATGCTACCAGTCTGCAGACCATGCTCTGAGTAGCAATTATTCTATAAATTTTTGCAAGGTCACGTATATTCTGAGAATCTTGTTCCAGAAAATACACAGGTGTACATATACAGGTACACATACACAGGTACGCATATAAAAGGACACATACACAGGTACACATATACAGGTACACATACACAAGGACACATGCACAGGTACACATATACAAGGACACACACACAGTTACACATATACAAGGACACATACACAGGTACACATATACAGGTACACATACACAAGGACACATGCACAGGTACACATATACAGGTACACATACACAGGTACACATATACAGGTACACATGCACAGGTACACATATACAAGGACACATACACAGGTACACATATACAGGTACACATATACAAGGGCACATACACCGGTACACATACACAGGTACACATAAACAGGTACACATATACAAGGACACATACACAGAAATTTGGCCAACACTTTGGGCAGTGGATCATGAACCTCTTGCATATCTAGTATCTCAATTTCAGAATTTTGACTTGATGCAATTTCATTACTTTAGAGAGAAAAAACTGAGTCCCATAGTGGTTAGGTTACTTGTCCAAGGTCATACTTGACTGGTAGCCAGGTATAGTACCAGGTGGATAACACAATAGGGTTTTATGTCTCCTGTCTCTCCTCTTAAACACATCTTGCCAATTACCACAAAATAATTTCTCTAAAACATATTTTTCAGGTTTTCACTACTTTCCTTAAAAATATTTAATGGGGTTTTCTCATCTGTGGATTAAAATGAAGACCCTTCATTTTAGTAGTATTGACTTCTGTGCAATTAATTAGTTAAATTATTGACCAAATATCTACTGAGTAGCTTTCCTGTGGGAGGTACTGTGTTAGGTGGGAGGATACAGGATTAAACACTACAGTTGCGGCTGCAACCTTCCTGGGATTTATGACACTGCCTTCCCTGTATCTCTGTTGTTATCTCCAAAGCCTTTACTGCTTTTTACTCAGATTCTTCATTCTCCCCAGAATGACACACTCATCTCAGGCCTGGAACCAGTGTTTGTGTTCTTCCCCTGGCTGGCTTTTCACTGAATGACTCCTCAGTGAAGTCATTCCAACCACTGCACTTTTCTCTCTGACTTCTGTAAGGTGTTCACTGTCTTCATCACTTATTATCCTGCTAGATCATGTAGGGTTGCATATTCTTCTCTAATTTAGAGAACTCACCTCTTACTTCTTCAGTATCCCCACTCAAGGAGTGCATACCTTGGCCTGGGGTAAGGTGCTATGATGCCAACAGACTACGTACAGAAGGAAGAGCTGTTCTCCTCCTTTTCGGTTTCATCAAGGAGAAAAGACTGAAATCAATGGTTCCCGGATCTGACTGCACATCAGAATCACCTGAGAATTTGCTCATTGCTTTTTAGTAAAAATTTCTCAACCTCCTCTCAGGCATACTGAATCAAAATCTATCAGAATAGGTCCAGGAATCTGTTTCTATGAAGGTGATTTGGGTCAAAACCACTTTGGGGATCCAAGAGAATAACTGCTTCTGGGATCTCTTGCAACACTGTCAACTTGCCCTCTTTTTATACTTTTTATTTTAGTTTTTTTAATTATTACAAAATGTACTTATTGAAGAAATCTGAAGAACATTAAAAAGCAAAAAAATAATGAAGGCTATATAGTCAATCAGAGACAACCCCTGTTAACATTTTGAAATAAATACTTCGTCTTTACTTATAAATAATTATACACACATTTTAAAATAGGTTAATACTGGATACACTTATGCTCTCTTTCAATGTTTATTGGCATTTTACCTTGTGAAGTAATGTTTTCTATAACATAACAATTATATAATATTTCATTATATGAATGTGCCAGAATTTACCTTTCCCCAAATTTGGACAAATATGTTACTTTTACACTGTTCACTATTATAAATAACATTTCTATGAGCAACTTTGTACACCTTCTTATGCATATCTATAAAAATTTCCAAAGGTAAATTTCTAGATACATAGTAGCCAATAAAAGGTATGCAAATTTTTAAAGCTTTTGATGTGTATACAGCTACAATGCCCTCAAGAATGTTGTAAGACTTCCAGTTCTAAGTAGCTAACAATTCTTGCCTCATCATGAACTTGAGCTGGCATTTCATCTGTAGCCAAGTGTTTATATGATCGGCAGTTCTTTACAGGTATCATCGGCTCATACCTGTACAGCATACTCCATTATGTGGAAACCGTATCTTTTGTGAAGGCGATTAAATTTTTGGCTATCTTCCTTGCAGGTTGCCACCAATGTTAGGGAAAAGAGAACTCCAAAATAATTAATCTCCTGAAGTAAACTCTGATGAGCTGTAACATTAAAGCTAAAAACCTGAGGCAAGAGAATACTATTTTCGTGTGCGATACCTTATTCTGGCCATCTGTTTAACAAATATCTGGTTCCAAAGAGTGTCAATTAAAACTGATGGCAAATCTTAATAACTTCGACTTGTGAATATCAGCAAGACGAACTCTGTGCTATTCGTGTAGTTATCTTACGGCAGTTGAGGTACTACCAGATTTTACATTGGATACACAGAGTGCTTTTTGCTCTCCCCCCCCTTCTCTCTCCCTCTTCCTTTTCTCTCTCTTTCTCTCCCCACACCTCTCTCTGTCTGTCTCTCTCTCTAACCTCTCAGAACTAGTAATCTGGAGCACCCACTGTTAAGCAAGTTTGTAAAAAACACAGTACTGCTTAGCATTGGGAAATCCCAAATCTGGTGCCAAGAAGTTCATGAATATAGTAATGAACCCTCCCGTGTCAAAAGTGAGCAGTGTTTAACAGAGCAAGCAGCCAATGGCCTTTGGGATGGTTTGCAGCTGGAGTTTTTCTACCGCAAGAGAGCAGAAACTTCATGATGGTAGTAGTTTTAACACCAGATCCTGTAAAGGCTATCTACTTCAGTCTGCAAAGTAAACTAAAAGGAATGGCTGCTCACACATGGTCCTGATGCCACCGACATAAGAAACTCAGCAATAGGAGCAGTGAAACAGGAATTTGGTGGCAGATGGAAAGGTCTGCGGGAAGTGTCCACCCAGCTTTGTTTGGCCCATATTCTGAAACAACTAGAATAAACACTTAGTGCCGTAATTTATACGCATATCAGCCCCAATAAATCAGAATCATGCAAACAGTCATGTTTATTATATCCTTGTTGCTTAATATTCATGACTGTAATTTATTTTTATAGTACAGTTTCACTGTTCTCTCCACCATTGCCCTGCATTTAAGCCTGGCAAGTCATATTAGCAGGAGTTCAGGTAACCCTTTGAATACTGCAAAAGTTCACTAGCCTGATCAAAAAACTTATTTGTTCATTTAACTTCCCCTTTCTTCTCTCATAAATTTTTAAACCACCAAGATGAAGTCTTTGTAAATTACATAGTAATACCATTTTGGCATACAGAAAATATGAAGACTAGAGTTGGCATATTCCTCTGAAGGTAGCTGTATGACAGAGCTTTAAAGACAGAGAAGAACATTTGGAGAGATGTAAGCGGTTAATTCTTAAATCTGCTATCAGTAAAATGCGTTATATTAAGCACAGTTTCCTCCTCTCTTATTCACCTAACTCACAACCAACCCTTCCCACTCCCCCACTTCAGCCGTCCGTTGCTGCTAATTACAATGGATTATTAAAGGAGAAATTATATGAAACAACCACCACAAAGCACGTTATGTTTTTACATTCACCTAGTGCTGCCGCTACAAAGATAACTAAAACATGGCTCCTACCCCAGAAATCCTCAGGTCAGATTAAGAGATGAAAAACAACACTGTTTAGTTCTATACCTAGACAGGAGACAGCTTACACTCGGTTTCATACTTAAAAATTCAACAGAGATAATTCATGATTAATCATCAGAGAAAAGAGTCGCAAACACACAAGCCTGGAAAACCAATTTTATAAAAAATAATTCCCAATTATAACATTCTCAAGATTCATGTACTTTTCTGTGTGTTTGCTCTGTTTCAACAAAGATGTTAAACATTTTTTAAAAAGTGGAATATCATTGCATGTGAGTGGACATAGTATTTTAACTCTGGTTGGACTTTTTCTATTATGAATATGATGGGTTGAAATAGCGAATCTATTTTATAGACTCCAAATACATTCAAGCACATGACATGAGAGGCAAAGCAATGCTTTGCTGTGGTTCCACCTTTCAGTTAAATAACACATATGATGATCAAAGTTGTAAGAAATTTTATGTTATTTCTTAATTCACTTGCGAGAAGATGTAATAAGGACATAGTGCCTTGTTTCTACACTTTAAGCATTTTCTTCTCCATCTGCTAGGAGTGTTTGAATTTCACTGGTGCTTAATTTTATTTTTAAAAGTTTTTCCAGTGACCCAGACATGAGAATGAGTACCTGTAATGTTGCCTTGGATACAGAAAGCAATAAAGAATTTTGTTGAATTTATTTTAAGTTGAATAGCCAGGACAGAAGCCTTTCTTAAATAAATAATGAGGTTTTGAGACCATGTGTATGAGCATAGCAATTTATTCATGTTCTATTTAGTTTCCTCTCATTATAATTCTTGACAACAGAGTCTTTATCTGAGCCACATCTACTAATTATCTCATTTCTAAGTAGACTCTTGTTATCACTTTGTCCAAATTAGGCAAGAGTGATAGTTTCCTGGTTAAGAACAACAGCTTTGGAGTCTTCCAGTTATGGGTTCAAATCTCAGCTCTGTGACTTTCCAGCTGGTGGCCTTAGGCACACTATTTAATTTCCATGAGCCTCAGTTTTCTGAATGGAAATAATGGGAATAATAATATATATCACAAAGGAATGTTTTAAATACTAATTTAACTGGCAAAATGTACATACCGTACTTGGCTTTATGCAAGTGAAAATATGGTAAGTAAACCATAAATTGAAACTGTAATTATATGAACAGTTTCAGAGTTTATTTATATATTAACATTATTCTATTAGTTTACAATTCAAATTAATTCTTAAAACTGTCCAAATGTCTAAAGAATTCCACTTTGTAAATTTACAAGTCCCCTCTCTACAATTCTCACTGGCACAATATTTGAAATTCTTCCCAAAATGTTACAAATTGTTCTCTCTCATTGCCCCATTGTTCCAAATGGCCTTCCAGTCTCTGCTACATGTTCTTGAAATGTATTCAAGGACTTGGATGGATGTGGGCATGGAATATACAGTGCTCAAATTTACAAATGTCATAATGCTGAGAGCAAGAGTGGATGATAAGACTGAAAGATGTATAGTTAAAGACTTGAATTTTGGTCCCAGTCCCAATTGTTCTGTGACTCAGGTGAGATAAGTCTTGTGAGTATGCAAACCTTAAAACTTAAAGCAAAACTCCACTGCCAGTGTTATTGTTTTGACAGCCGGGTATCATGAGGAAAAAAGCACAATGGTACAGGGTTGCATTCATATTTCTGCAGGTAGATTAAAAAGCACACAAAATTAATATGAGAGAGAAATGGGTAAAAGTGACACGTGGAACTTTAAATTGAATTTTAACCCCCAGTAATATAATTAAATAATATTACTAAAGAGCTAATTAAATTTTGTGTTGCAGTAATAGAAAGACATTGCCAGAATAAGGGAAGAAACTTTATCCTATACTGGTTAAATTGTACATCTAAAATATTCCATTCAAGTATGATTTCTGTTATTGCCTGAATGTTTTTGTTCCTCCTACCTCCCAAATTCTTATGTTGAAACCCTAACTTCCAATGTGATGGTATTTGAAGGTGGGGCCTTTGGGGTGGTGTTGATTAGATGTTGGTAAGGTCATGAGGGTGGGGCCTAATGATGGGATTAGCAACCTTATAAGGAGAGGAAGAGACCAAACTTGCTCTCTCTCCACCACATAAGGATACAGTAAGAAGGTGGCCATCTGCAAACCAGGAAGTGAGCTTTATGGGAACCCAACTACGCTGGCATGTTGATCTCGGACTTCCAGCCTCCAGAACTGTGAGAAATACATTTCTGTTGTTTAAGTCACTCATCTATGGTATTTTGCTATGGCAGCCCAAGCTGACCAACATAATTTCCAAACGTCAGAGGGGTACACTTGGAAGAGTGTGATCTTAGTGATGAAAGGTCTGGAAACCTTAATTCATGAGAATTATTGAAAGAACTCAGAAAGAAAGGAGAACACTAAACAGAGGTTGGAGCTTATGCTTTGGGTCTTTCCAAATATTAGGGGATTGTTAGAGAAAGATGCTCTTTGGATTCTGACACTGACCAATGTGACTCTTCTGGTTATGTTCTAGTTCATCTGCCTTTCCACTTTGTGGAGAACTCTGGGTCTTCTGCTTGGCTAAGACATGTTCATTTAGGGGTCCAGCTCTCAGAAGCCCTGAGCATTACAGATCTCACCATCACAGGTATGGGCTTCAGAGGTCTTTGTCTAATATTTGCTCAGGATGATTTTTTCCTAAAACATTTTCATAACACAGCACAAAGGAATAGAAGCTCCAAAAAATATTTCAAAGAGGTAATAGTTCCTTCCTAGGTGCCAACTGGATACTCAGAGAATAATACACAAAAGGTGTTGAAGCACAAACTTACCACGGTGTTTAGAGTTAGAGACCTGGAGGAGGAGCTCAAAAGATCACTGATTTTATGTATTGGAAGGACAGTATCAACCCACAACTAGCACAACAGATGGCATTAATTAGGTCTGCCCATCCGTTTCTTGGCAGAGGAATGACTTGAGATCTGAAAGAGTCAACCTTTCACCTGCTGGACACTCCAAGTGAGATGTAAAAGAGAAAAGGGCCGAGAGCTCATTGGTTAGACAGTAATCATGGACTCAGAGCCTTAGACATTTACCCTTTTAGAGTTTCAGTTTTCTGAAATAAAAGGTGGGGGGGACTGCACATTTAAATGGAAAACTATAAATAAGTCAATGAAAGGAGGAAACATAATTATTCAGTACAACTTTTTTTTATCATGCATGGATTTTTAAAAAATATGTGTTTGCTTTCATTCTTTCAAGCATATTACCTTTATTTGTAAAACCAGCACTGCTACTTGCTTTCTATAAAAGGATATCCATTTTTCATGTTTCTGTTTCCCAAAGTGTAGGTAGAAAATGTGTGAGTCAACCCTTAGGGAAAAGTTCCATTCTCCAAACCACATGGCAATTCTTAGCGAGTATATTCTGTTGTTCCGACATGAGCAGAATCCCCCAGGAGATGTATAGTACTCTGGGAGATATCACTTCTAAAGTTTAACTCTCCAAAACAATAAAGAGTGAGCCAATGAAGACATGCTGCATTTCAAGGAGCCCGTGATAGTCCTAGAAGCTATCAGAAGAAAATTCTGTTATGAACTGAGAGGTGGAGAATTAAAGTAAGGACAGGTGCCTGAGCCAACAAGAGCGCGTGACTGACTGTGAGCAAGTAGAGAAAACAGGGTAAGGGATCAGTTCTCATCCCATATCAAGGTTCAAAAATAGCTCAGGGAGATTAATATGAAAGTTCTCTTGAGATAACTGTAAACGGTTTTTCTCTCTTTTTTTTTGGCTGCGCCACACGGCTTGCAAGATCTTAGCTCCCTGACCAGGGACTGAACCGGGCCCTCGGCAGTGAAATCGTGGAGTCCTAACCGCTGGACTGCCATGGAATTCCCAAAAATAAATCTATCTTTTTAAACTAGAATGTCATAAGTTGTGAGAGCTGTAAAGAAAAATAATGAAACATTTCAGCTTTGGAGAATAAGTGCGTGTGAGTGTCTGTGTGTGTGTCCTTGTGTCTATGTGTGTGTACGAGGAGGGATGACTTCTTGTAGAATATGGTTTCGTTGACAACTCTTTGAGTGTTTTTTTCTGTGAGAAAGATCTACTGTGTTACGAATATGTGCACAGGCTGGTGTCTAGCCTCCCCCTGCCATACCCTAAACTCCTTGCCTACCAATGAGTCTATAACCTTCACAAGGGAAAACACAAGAACACCATCAGCAAGGCAGCTTTTATTTCCCAATTAGGGGAAGGCGTTACTTTGAAGTTGTCTTTTTGGTGCCACGATCAATGACACATTTTCTAATATTTAGTAGAAGTAAGGCAGCATCAGGTTGGAGAAGATGATTAGCCTCTGAGTTACGATTAAGATGTATGTCCTATAATGAAGTGACAGGCTTTGGAGTAATCAAATGGAGTTGGGCCTGGGAACTGCTGGCAGAACAGAGGACAGATGTCACAAGATAAAGAAAGGAAGCGAGAGTTGCTGGATTTCAAAGCAAGAGAATATCCTGGAATATTTGGTGCTATCTGGAATTCTGGAAACAAGTATTAAAGCAGAATAAAGATGGTCATATGTGTCACTTGAGGAAATGTTCCTGGAGGAGTAGAAAGATTGTGGGAATGGACAGGAAGGCCATTTGAGAGTGTGGCCTGAAGGATAGTCTGATTGTACACTGATTTAATATTACTAGCTCATGTTCACTGAATGCCACGTGCCAGAAATCTGTAAATAAGTGCCTTGTAAGTGATTAGCGTTTCATTACATTCCCTACAGTCCCCATGGGGAAGACACTACTTTTACATCCATTTTCTAGATGTAGAAATTGAGGCAAAGAGAGGTTGAGGACTAGCTCAAGGTCTTAAAGGTAGTGAACAGCAGACTCGGGATTTGAATGGAGGTGGTGGTGTGCCCTGCAGGTGGAAATGTTAGCTTCCCTGCTGAGGTAGGTCTTACTGAGAAGTTAACATGTGAGTGGCAACATGGGGACATGCCCCTGGCAGAGGGAATGGGCGGTCCAAGACCCTCCATATACCTGGGGTATTCAAGGCAGTGCCAGGAGATCAGTGGGCTTGAATGAGATGGTCCAGGCAAGAGAGCTAGTAGGTGACCAGACCACGGAGGGCTTTGAAGACCTCACAAAGAATCTGGCTCTTCCTCAAAAGGAAACAGCAAGCCAGTTGCATCACTTGCCTGTCTTTATAACTAGAACCATGCTGGATTGGGTGAGAGAAAGGAACACTACTGGGGAAGCAAAAGAGGCCATTCTCCCAGAAACACGGCTGGAATCAGAGTAGGGAGTGGGTCGGCAGAAAAGTTTTTAGAAGGCCCCTCTGTAGTGATCGCAAAGCGGTGCTGGTGTCAACCCAAGAAGGTGAAATGAGACCTGCAAATTCTTGTAAAAAGAACGGCCACAAACTCTCAGTTTCATTGGGCTCTACTGATGCTGTAACCTGATAACAGCCAATGAAAACCAGTCACCTAAATCTACATTAGAGGAGAGGGTCCAGATAACTGTTTTCCACTGAGGTACTGAGGAGAAATTCTGCATTTTGCTATATACTTTTAAAAGCATCTCTCTTCAGGGGGAGCAGGGATGCTCAAGATGCTGACTCATGACGGCTGAAGGGCTGATCGCTCAGCTTGAAAAGTTTACTGCTTTGAAAAGTGACCTCATAAGGATATGGAAGAAAGAAGTGCAAGTAAAAGAAAGTTTTAAGGAAAAGCAAAAAGGCCAGCACCACATTTTCTAATGGAGCTGATGTCTTACCACTCAATTAATTTCAGCGTCAAGGCCCAATTTTA
Organism: Hippopotamus amphibius kiboko; assembly: GCF_030028045.1. Taxonomy (NCBI): domain Eukaryota; kingdom Metazoa; phylum Chordata; class Mammalia; order Artiodactyla; family Hippopotamidae; genus Hippopotamus; species Hippopotamus amphibius. The sequence continues at coordinate 61,025,671 of NC_080193.1, read as the reverse complement.
GTTCTGAATCACCTTCTAGTTTTACTTATAAAGGACTTTTCATTAAGCCAAATTAAGTAGATGGAGGTCCAGTTGTTTATTATCTAGCACTAAACCATTCCTACAAAAAGACACCTGTGCAAGCCATTTGGCTCTAGTCAACTATTTTTTTTACAATTTAATTATGAATATAATTAGAATGAGTTAAGAGACAAGCTAGGCATCAGCCATAAAATTTCTAGTTTGCTAACACACACACACATACACACACTGATTAAAAAGCAACTACAACAAAACCCTGCCAAGTCTGTAAGCTTGCAGTGGAAACTGTAGTAAAAGGGGAGTATTTGTAAAATCTACCTTTATTTTAATTTCATATATCCTTAAAATGGTGCTGTAGAGAATATTTTTATAGCACATTATTTTTATATCTCTGCTTTCTTTGTGGTGACCCTTTAAACCCTGCTTCTTCCTTTCTCTGGTCTTAAGGTAATTTGTCACTATCAGGCTTTCCTGTTTAGCAACTGTACATAGTCAAGTGCCTTGCAAGCTCTGTTTCTTTTCTACCAAAGAGTGTCATCATGGAGTTGATGATGCATCAGAAACAGTTTGACCAAAGGGCAATATAAAGTCAAGAGTAAAGAAAATATTTGCAAATATACATGACTAGTTTTTTTTTTTTCCAATTACTTACTGAAAGTATACTTTAAAGGTAAAATGGCATGATGGCCATAGGAAATAAAACCATTAAGACATGCAATAGATACTTTCTGCCATAGGGCAATGTCTTTAATTTAAATCATTTTTATATGAGGATGGTATGACTGACAGATATATAGTAGGATGAGTTGTGTTTAAGGACTGGGCATGGGGTATGCTCTACCTTTGGCGCCTGGATTTTAAAGATGATCAGTCAACCTTATGGATATCATTGCTCACAATTCGTTGTACTGCTTAATTAATCAGTGTGCACCAAAACTGGGCACAAATATTGTCTTCAAATGCGTGTGTGACAGCAATCTTTACATTGAAGACTTTTAAGCAACATCTTTACTATCTCAGTTTACAGCAATAAATTAGGCTTGCCTAATCTCCAAGTGTTATACATAAATACACACATATATATGTATATGCACATATATTAAATAAACATGATATATATAAAACAAACATGACATATAATAAACATGGTATATAATAAACATTATATATATATATATAATATTTACTTAAGACAAACTGAAAAAGATGACAAGGGGATTGCTATTGGGACCGTAGGTTGTTTTCTCATGGAGTTAGCGTTGATTGCATCCCCATGATGGGAAATACACAGGACCTTGCTCAGGGGTGGAAGGAAAAGTAATTATTTTTACACACAAAAGGCAACTTTGGATATTTAGAATACAACAAATCAACAAGCCCCAACTCATGCTCTAATACGAGCAGCAAAGAGCTGAGGTGAAGAAGGTGACCAAAAGGAAATTATCAGATAGTCCTTGAATAAATTAGCTTTGGCCCAGGCTTGAGACAAATCTCAAAGCCCATCCCTCACCAATAATAGATAAAACATCTTGTAAGGAAATTCATGAGGTCATTTCTCTTTATTTCTTTCTCATCTACTAATCAACCTATAGTTTCACTGTTATCTCTATTCTGATGATTGCTTAGATTTGAGACAGGAAGACGAAAATTGGTGGATTGAGAGCATTTGTGACATGGGGGTAGAGAAGGTGCCACCTGTAAAAATTAAGAAACAACATGCAGTATGCAAAAACTGGTTCCATAAAGATGTCCACACTTTAATTCCCAGAGCCTGTGGGTATGTCACTTTACATGGAAGAAGAGATTTTGTAGATATGATTAAGTTAAGCACCTGGAGATGGGGAAGTATCCTGGATGATCCAGGTGGACCTACATAATCACAAGGGTCCTCAAAAGTGGAAAATGGAGTCAGAAGGAAGTCAGAAGGAGATGTGACTATGGACGAGGCCAGAGTGCTGTGATGTCATGTGACTGCCGCCTGTGAAGGTGGAGGAGGGGAACCACTGGCTAAGGTGCGCAGGCAACTTCTAGAAGCTGGAAAAAGCAAGGAAGTGGATTCTCCGGAATACACTGGAGGAATTAGAGCCTCCAGAATACAGTCCTTCTAACACTTTGATTTTAGCTCACTGAGACCAAGTGTCAGACTTCTGTCCTATAGAACTATATGGTAATAAATGACTGATATGACCCCTGAATTCAAGGTAATTTGTTATGGCAGCAGTAGGAAACTAATGCACATATCCTAAAGGAAACAGTGGCACTAGCTCAGAAAACAGAAAGAAATCCCTGTTTGAACACCCTGAAGCAGTCCTGGAAGCACCATTCTAATATGAATCAGAATGACAGAAGGCTCTAGAAAGAAGACATCCTGGAAAAGCGGGACTCCGTACAATAGTGTCAGAAAAGAGTAAGGATGTTGTAAGAGAAAAAAGCAAAGAAAAAGAAAAGCAATTATAGACTCCAGAAAAAAAAAAATAAAAAATCTACACAAGAAAAGCATCATCCAACTATAAAGGGAACCAAATGTGGCCAAGGGTTTAAGCAATTTTTGAAGTGTAATAAAATAGATACTATCAGACCTGGAAGGAATATTCTTTGAGAAGTGTAGGGATTGTGACAGTGAATTCTAAAGAAGGAATCTTTGAGAACCCTCTTGCATAGGCAACACACAAGACTTAGAAACTCATAATAATGCAAATGTAAATGCTGTTTATTAGTTTTCTAACTAGTCAAACTATTAAAATTTAAAGGAATTAATGACCAGTGATTGTGAAAGAAAGGAAGAGAGGTAAAGGAAAGGGTAAAAAGGAAAATATGCTTACCTCACAATGGTAAATTAGGAGTTATGAAACAAGAAGCAGAGGTTTATGCGTGTTATTAAATATCCAAATATAACAACATGACTATCAAATGCTGGAGGAAGTAAGTAGAATAAATTAATATTTCATATTAGGCATTATCTATAGTTGATAAGTCAAGAAGTAGAGATATTATCCAGAGTTACGAAAGTAACTACTAGAGGAGATAAAAACTGAAAGAGTTGAAGGAGGTTTCCTCTCATGAATAGCCTTGGGGATGTGAAGTGATAGGACCCAGTCCATCACCTTCCATCATAAACTCCTCTGTAGAATTTGGTATGGTGCATGTTGTAATTTGATACAAGTGAAAAACTGTAAAAAGGTATATTAATAATGCTTAAGCTTGAAATAGTGCTCACATGAAATAGGAAAATAACACTGATTATATCTAAATGAATTTCAAAAGGGGATGGATGAACAATTGATTATAAAAATAATACAGTGGAGGGTTAAAATGTACTCAAAGAGGGCAACATTTAAAGCACTGATGTTTTCAGTATCTAGTAGCAAATATTGAAACATTGCTCACTCTTGGAAAGTGCTAACCTTTAAAACCTAAAACTCCAATACTAAAATTTCTGATCACTTAATTCTAACTGTGGTTAAAAAAAAGACAGAAATGATATGATCTTATATAGAATGATATAGGATATATAGGTCTTATATAGGATGATGTAACAGACAGATATTTGGCAACAGCTAGTTAGTTATTCTTTCAGCAAGATTTCTTGTAGATAAACAGTCTCAGAAATGCAATGCAGGATGATGGAAAGTATTTATGTTTTAGAGTCTGCAGCTTAATGCTAAACCTAATCTTCTGAGCCATATGAGCTTGGGAAATATTCTGTGACTTGCTTTACTCCTCTAAAAAATGAATTTCTTTCAAATCATTTATTGAGCACCTAATATAGGATAAAGAAAATGTTACGTTGTATAATTTTCATAGTAACTTTATCGAGCTAGAAATAATTTCCCACATGATTTTTCCATTTCTTCTGTGTCTCCTATGTTATTTTCAGAAATAAACTAGATAATTATAAAAAATGCCAACAAGTTTTCCTCCTCTCTTTCCCATTCCCAGGAATTTTTGAAAAATGCAGACAGTAAAATAGAAAAGACACTCTTTGTTGTCTCTTTTCTTTGGATCTGTAGCGATACCACAACAAAAGAGATGGGAACAGAGGTAAAGTTAGTACATTTCTTAGGATTTAGATGTACTGGAAATGTCCAGACCCCCTGCAGGCTTTTAGCCACAAGATTGCATCACCTATCATAAAACTCCAAAGCTATGTTTTTGTACTGAGTTCACATTTACAGTATTAATAATGCCTTCAGCACAAGTCATTTCCAGGGAATTAAGTCCTTGCAGTCAGTGGGTTAAATCCCCATGAAATAACCTGCAGGTGACCCAGTTGCACTGACCTCAAGTGTAGAATTTCAGATCAATAGCTGCAGTACTTGGATTCTGAAATATAAAACAATTGCTAGTGTTTTTGTTACTCCAATGGGTGTTATCAGATAGGGGATCACTATGGCAATTGCAGGTTCTTATCATATTAATGTTTGTTTTTGGTTCAAAAAGAAACTACTTAAAAAAGTAAATGCCTTCTGTTCCCTCTTCTTGGAATATGTAATGATGGCTTCCAAACATATAATAAAAATTAACAGTATTTCAAATAGCACAAATGGCCATTAATTGCTTGTACATGAAATAACATTTCTTCTTCAGAAGCAAAGCATTCCAGTTGGATGTAAAATTCCTTTTGGTCTATTCACCTTTTAACTCTGTCTTGAAAGGGTAACAGAAGATCTCTCAATTTGGGGCCAAATAGAAGTGTTAAGCCTTCACAAACGGGGCTTGGGGGTAGTTAGACAGTAAAGGAAAACAATGTTATAGCTACATGAACCATGACATTGATTGGTATAGTGTTTTGCTAGTGTCTAACCAGAGACCAGACATCACTTCAAGCACTTACACCAACAGAGAGAATAATTTTGATGCAGGGAACTGGTTACCCATGTGATGAAGAAGCTGAGAGCCCAATAAGGAAGAGTGAAATAACCAAGAAACCTGACACTGCAGGAAGCCACTACCAGGCTGGAGGGGCAAAGGCGGGAGGGTCCACATCAGCAGATGGAAGCTGGAACCAGAATGGGCTGAAGATACGGAGGGAAGGATCAGATGGGTGAGCAAGGGAGAGGGAGTGGAGGATAAACTACAAAACTGGTTGGTCTTTTCCTTCCCCCTCCCTCTGCGATCTACTGCCAGCCACTTGCACTGAAGCCAGCCCTCAAGAGCACCTCTGCAATACAGATGGCTAGGGTCAACCTTCCACAGGTGCAGAGTAAAGAAGTGATAGATGAAGATGGTCAAGGAAGCCCAAAGCCAGCATATATGGACATCTCCCCTAGGGATTTACTTTACCTGGCTGGTTCCTTTTCATAAAAAGCCAAGAACTCGTGCGCAGGTCTGTCGAGCTTCTCAAGGTATAGATTTCACAAGAGGCAGCAAGAGCTATGATAAAGCCCAGCACCTCTCTGGGACTGGATATGAATGTCTTTATACTTTTGAAAGATTTATTTTTACTCAATTAGTGCACAGTGGGGTAAAAGTGCCTCCTCTGGTGTGGTTTTGCCATTTCCAAGCAACCATGTGGCCATTCTCCCATTGCTTAAGGATATTTAAATATGAACGCCAACCTTGAGCTGAGTTAAGAATTCAAGAACGAATGTCAAGGTTATGCCAAAAATGCATGGATTAGCAAACATATGTCCCTTTCCAGCATCATATTTCTCAGCCATATCAGCCTCTTGGTTAGTTCCTCCATTTTACATATTAAAAAATACTAAGTACTACATGAGTTGGGTAAGGCAAGCTTGCTGAGATTGATTCTCCTTGCCTTGAACAATGAAGAAAAACTCCCAGTTCTTTGCTTCTAGATTACTTTCTCAAACATAGCTCATCTGGAGAAACATCGTTAGCATCTGCTCAGTATCTTACATCTTTAAAGGACTTTCTAAAGCACTATCTCATTCATTCTCTCAATAGCTTATTTGATAGGTGTTGGAAAAAATCCTTGCGGTAGCCATCAGTCATGAGAGCATGCTGGCTACCTCAGTTCTGCTTCGTTAAGTTCTGACCATGCCAGTGATTCTGAAATTCTGTCCAGTTTGGAGTCGAGTCTAGGATAGTCCAGAGATGGTCCTACTCCTTATGGAAATTCAGAGGACACGACCTCACATGGGTTTGAGGGCCTGCTTCCCACATCTCTTAGGCTAAGGGAATGGCTTGTCTAACATCTTCAGAATCAGGTTAACTAAAGGAAGCTTAAATGATGGGTATCCTACATCACAGCCCTCAAATCAGCACATGTGCAAGTATGTTTCCAAATGAAACAATTCTCCCTTAAAAGTATGGAGACCATGATGCGACATTTGTATGACTTCTTTAAATATAGGTAATCGGAGAGATGGAAGAGCCCCCAGTGTCTTACCAGGACACTGTCCTAGCACTAAGAGTGATCTTCCATGCTTGTGTGTTCCAAGATGGAATATCAGAATAAACTGTTATGGAAATTCATGCTTGTTTATTTCTTTCTTTATTCCTCCTTTTAAAAAGAAGTTAGGAGAGCCTGGGAACTATAAAATACTGTTCTTCTTGAGAAGCAGAGGGCTAATGAGATAAAAAGTCTGACAGGGGTAAGAGTTCCAGCCTCACTTCAAAACCCATATTTAAGGCACTGCTACTCTATTCAACAACAACACCAACATCTGAAATTGTGAGCAGGCAGCAAGAGACCTTGGGAGAATAAACTCTGCTTTATTCCTCTTGATATCATTTTGCCAGAGCTCTAAACAAGCGTGAAGGCTTTTGTGAAATGAAAAACAGAATAAAAGGGCATACTGAGGGGCTGTTTCCAACAGGCTCCCCATATCCTACTCCCCATAATGGGAACACTGTACACACAGCCATCCAAGATCAGACCTCCTAAGTGGAGCATTTTTTTTTCTTGGAGATTTTTCTCATTTGGACTTTAATTAAGCTCCTGCCAGGCTTGCAAGCTTTTTAATTTTACCTTTCTTTCTTCTTTCTTTTTCCTCCTTGAATCAGCTTGCTTGCCAGGAAAGTTTTTCCAAGCTGTCACAATCCTAGTAAGTACACCCTAAGATATTAAACTTAGAGATGTGCTAGTCGTTGCTGCTCCAAGAATCAATAGCAGAATTTTCCTTGTATTTGGAAAGATTTTCATTCATTCATTCATTCACTTGTTTTTACTTAAGAGTGTGTGTGTACGTGTGTGTGTGTGCGTGTTATGAATGAGAAATTAATAGAAAGGAAGTTTCATGCGGTGTACGATGACTATTGGCTGGAAAGTGATATAAGTCAACCTCCCATAAAGCCACCCGTTTAACAGAGGAAACCTTCCATTACTTAGTTTAATAGTCACACTATTTGTAAGCAAATTGTAGCGAACTCTTTATCAGTGTTGGTGGCTGTAGGGTGAAGCAGCCTTGAGAAGGTGATGCTTAGCTGATGATTTAACACCTCTTTAATGAAACGTAATTTTTAATTCACCTCAGTTCTTTTGCAAAATCCTTTCATACTCAGTTAAACTCACGGTGATTCTGAACGTACAAGGGTAGGGACTAAGAATGAGGAAGGTGAGCGGGTAAAGCAGATTGCCTGAGAAGCTATTTTCATTTGAGAAGGCTTAGTCGAAAACTGGCCACCCTAAACAGGATGGCTTCTTCTTCTTTTGTTTTTCCTTAATTTTAAAAAATAGTCAGATAATAGTGTAGAAATAAGAATAAGCCATCAAAAACACCAAAACTAAAACGAAAGCTGTGGAGCAATGCGGATATTATTATCTCTACGACTGCCATGACCACCATTCTTATCAGCTACTGAACACTGATTCCACAGCACCAGGTTATGGCACCAACCGCCCCTGCCTGTGAGGTACTCACTGATCGCCTCCACAAACTGCTCAAAGAAGCTGTAAGGGAAGAGTGGCTCAGGCAGCTCCCGGAAAAACATCTTCAGTGCTCCAGTGACAACGTGGATGTCCTCCCACTGGCTGTCGTCCAAATTCAGCTTCTCTTCTGGGAAAACACGAGTAGAAATGGAACAACTGGTTTTAATGAAACAATTACAAGACACTAATTATTATGTTAATGTTTGCCTACTATCATCAGCAACCGTTAACAGCCTTCTGCACCTAGAGGTTTGGTGCTGTGCATGTTTTTTTTTTTTTTTTTTCCTTTTTTTTCCATAGGAAGGGAACATTTTCAATGGAATACCATCTGTAGGAATGCAGCTAACAAAAAAACAAGAGACACAAAGAGACAGTGCCATTGACACAGTATGTCAGATACATTTATTCCCATAATGCATCAGTATGAAAATTAGCATCACAGCTCAACATGATTCAAAGCTATTTGGTTTTGAGGCCGAGGGGCTAAGAGTTGCCAATGATGGCCGGCTCAAGGGACCGGCCTAAAGGCCTTGCTGAGCCAACAGGAGACATATGCTAAACATGGCAATAGAAAATGAGTTATTGCTTTACATGTGTTAGCCTTGCTATGTACAAGGGAATAATGGGTAACACTTTTTTCCTTTTTTTGCTGAATATAAAGTCAGCAAGGAATAGAATACTGAGTGAGAAAGGATATTAATTCTTTCTTACTGCTTCAAAAATATCTTTTTTTTAGTCTTCATCTCAGCGAGGAAAATGTGCCCAGCAACAATATTAGACAGACCCCTGTTGGCCTACGTAGGCTATGCAAAGCTGTCAAAAATGATAACACACTAAAGACAAACCACAAGTGCTTACCAACTCCTCTTAGAAACAACGGAAATGTTTGCTTGGGAAGCTTGAGTGAGTTGAGACATTTAAATATTAAAGAAAATAAAGGCCACAATGAAGTTCTTAGGAGAAATAAAGAGACGCTGGGCAATTATTTCCTTCCTTTTCGTCTTCGATATGAAAGTCTGGAATCATTCTCACCCAAAAAGTGGATGTAATAGGGTCTGAAAGTGACGTCTTTAGGTACAACTAAAAGGAAGCAGGCATAAAAGCATTGCTGCTGATCACAGTATTTGTCTTTCTGAACGTACAACACAGAAAAGATTTTGGATTCTGGGCTTAATGAAAACGAAAACTAATCATTTTGGACAACCTGGGGGTTAATGGGAAAGCCAAGTATCCTGGCAAGAACTTAACAGGTATTTGGTCAACTAGAATTGTGTTTCTTTACCGACGTCTTAGGCTCATATTCAGATGCCTGCTTGTGTCAGTTTTATGAATGCAGAGGAGAATTTGCACCAAAAATGTAAGAAAAGCTGAGAATTGTCACTGTAGGGAATCTCTGCATGGGCTGTTTTGCTAATAGTGTTCATGTCCTTTTAAAAATATTAACCAAAATCTTTATCAGATCTTTCTTTTCTAAATGGACTATTATTCCCAGGGCTAGTAAGTGATGTTCCTGCTCAACTGGCTGTCTGCAAAGAGAAGGAATGAAGGTGAATCTGTTTCTTTCAGATGGGCTATTTTCTTCCTCTGTTTCAGTCCTCATTCCTACCTCAAGCATAACACAATAATTTGATCCACAACAAAATCAGCAGAGGAGACCTTCTTTCTGCCCTGCAATCATTTTTGATTGATTGTATTTCAACAATTAGCCTTTTATTTGGCTACAGACTATTGAAACAGGACGGCAGCATCTTAGCGGGCCAGCTTTAAACAGTCAACTGCTAACAATAGCATCAAAAAGGGAGACCTGATGGGGTTTACTGTCACTTTAAAGAACGGGGTTTTCACATTGTTGAAATCTGTCAGATATTTTGAAATGTCCCTCTCACTATGGTGCCACACCCCCTGCGTGCCCTTATAATAAAATTGGTTTTACTCCTGATTAAATCATTTTCTCCCTACCCACTACCATACTTCTCATAATGGACCTGTGCGCTCTACAGCTGGTGTTCTTCCCATGGTACCAATTCTTACTTTATCTTTTAAGCACTTTGCTGCTAAGATCTCATGCAGAGTGCTTATGTTTTGTTAAGAGCTTCATTCTTAGAGAAATAGCTTAACACATGTTCTAAAAATGTTGTACAACTTACTGCTTAAAGCACATTTAGAAAATGTATATAAGTACGGTAGCTTTGGCACTGAACTTTAAGTGGAAACCTAAGTACACACGTACACACACACAACACACACATGACGATCTATACCAAAAATTTATCACAAAAGTCCAACACAAAATGCCGTTTTGGTGCACAGGCTTAATATCGCCAAAGGAAAGTATTCAGCCAGTTAAAAAAAGAGAATGATTTTATCTTGAGCAAGAAAACAATAAGAACAAATAATTGCTTGACCAAAGGCAGATGCCAGTGATGTTGGTCACCTCCACATAAACATCAGCTAATTCAACTGACTGTGAAAATGAAATATTTTAATATACATAGAAAATCTACCAGACAATAAATACCATTTGATTGTAGTATGCCATATACTATCAATAACAACTTGTGTTAACTTATAAACTACATTCCTCCTATGTAGTCTTCATTTTAAAAAGATAATTTGTAGCCCCTCAACAAGTAGCTTCAGTAAATAATATGGTAAGTGGTTAGAAAGAGTCTTTTGGTATATAATACCCAATTTTTATATTAAGTTTTTTCACAAACAACCAAGGTTAAGATTCCTTGTAACCCAGAGGACTTTAAGGCATATTTTTCAAGGTCACTGTAACTTATTAAAAAACACACGGTTGTGTCCATATTTATATGCCTTCTCATGAATCCAATCAGTTCTAAAGATGAAGTGAAGATGAAGACGAAGTGATACCTGTCTCCATGTTAACAGGTATCATTATGAACACATCTGTATTAACTGATAGGCATTTTCTACTAATCTGTTGGCAGTGATGGTGTCTTCTGCTTCCCCTCTTTTCCACAGAGCAGGATTTCTCAATAAAGAAGCACGGTGGACATCTGAGGCTGGATAATGCTTTCTTACAGGGGCTGTCCTGTGCATTCTAGGCTATTTAGTAGCATCCCTGGCCTCAGCCCACTGGGTGCCAGTAGCACGTCCCAGTGCTGCTGATGAAAAATGTCTCTAGATATTGCCAAATGTCTCCTGGTGGTGCAAAGTTATCTCCAGTTGAGAATCACAACAATGGAGCCTGTAAGAGTCTATAAAAGTTATTCAATGAACATTGATTTACAAAGTTTACCTTAGGTGGGCAGAGAAACAGAAAAGTTGATATGTGCATATTGAGATTTCTTTAATATGAACTTAAGAGTTGGTAATTATTATTAACAAAATAAAAACCTTTCACAGAACAAAATTCATATGACTATATTTCAGGGAGCTCTGCAACAGAAACATAACCAACAGTTATTTAGTGTTTACACCATACTAGGGACTATGCTATGCACTTTGCATTTATTTATTTTTTTCATGGTTTTATTTATCTATTTTAATTGATTGACTGATTGATTGATTGGCTGTGTTGGGTCTTTGTTGCTGCAGGTGGGCTTTCTCTAGTTGTGGCAAGCAGGGGCTGCTCTTTCGAGCGGTGCGTGGGTTTCTCATTGCAGTGGCTTCTTTTGTTGTGGAGCACGGGCTCTAGGTGTGTGGGCTTCAGTAGTTGTGGCATGCAGGCTCAACAGTTGTGGCTCGTGGGCTCTAGAGCTCAGCCTCAGTAGTTATGGTGCACAGGTTTAGTTGCCCCGCAGCATGTGGGAGCTTCCTGGACCAGGGCTTGAACCTACGTCCCCTGCGTTGGCAGGCAGACTGCCACTGCACCACGAGGGAAGCCCTGCACTTTGCATTTATTATCTAATATACTTTTTTTTCCAATAAGACAATAAGGCACATGCTATTGTTATCATCAACTTATTTTACAAATAGGGAAATGAGGCATGGGTAGATTAAGTAACTTTTCCATGGCTGATGAGTGATAAACCCAGGATAAGGAGCCAGTAAGCCTCCCCTCAAAACCACTATGGTCAGACTAATCTTGGCTGGCAGAAGCTGAAAGGATAAAGGCAAATAAATAGTAATTGCCAGTGGTAGTAGATTGACTATTACTTCAAAGATAGTGATTTTTATATTTTATCCCTAAATACCTTACTTGAGGCTATGCTTTTACCTGTAAACTGACTCTGATCTTTCATAATTACTCATTTATAGAGGGAACAGATTCTTATATAAACAGATATAAAGCAAATTGGCAATAAAAAGAAATTGCATTACGAATGGGACAGAAGATGGAGCAAATTGTTATGTGGTGATGGAGTGAAGAGGAAACATGATAGAGTGAGAAAGGGGTTATACAAAACACCAGGCCTGGATTTACTGCTAATTCATTGTATATCTATTTATTTGTGAAATGAAGATATTTAGAAGAATAGCTATTGGTATCAAATGAGAAAATGTATCTGAAAAACATTTGGGAAGCAAAAATAAAACAAACACATCCAAGACGCCACTATGATGAGGAAGGTGAATAAAGGCCAAAAAGACAAAATATATTAAGGATTAAAGCAATGGAAATAGTGAGCAAAGACCATAAAGCATCCTGGTTGTTTTAGAGGATTTACCTCAGCATGATGCAATTTGTCATATGAGCTCAACAAAACCTTTACATGCTGGAGTCCAGTGCTGGGGAGAAGTCTGGTTGAATCAAGATACCTCACAATCATCACGCTGACAATCTGTGCTGGTTTCTCCTGGCCCTCTAATTAGGCTACTGTAAATTCATTTTGGTCACGGCGTTTGGCTTAAAGCATTTAAACAGAATTGAAGATAGGTTAAGCTCCAGAATCCAAAGTCACTATGTGACTTTAATGACATCACAAAAAATATATTTAAATACTGTATCCAAGCATTCAAGTCCATCTTGAAATGTCCTTTCCTGAAGGGAGTTTTGTATATTTTATTTTTAGAAATAAAAACATGTATATCCAGCTAAAAATTATTATATTTGAAATAAAAATTTTTTGACAGTAGCTGTTAAGAATAATATTTTTAAAAAAGGGGAACTGAAAGAGGGACCTTTGATAGCCACAGTAGGTCATGGTAATTTCCATGGAAAAAAGCACATTTAAATATCACTAATAGTTTAATCACCACTTTCCTCTTGTATTATGTATTGCTCTAAAGACTGGTGTAACCAGAAGTTGCAATATCAAGTCTGACTTTAAACTCACTGTGTTCAGAGCTACAGCTGTTGAGGCTGCCTTATATTCCCCAAAGGAGAGGGCTTCACCAGGTGCTCAGAAATACTACTCAAGTGAAAATAAATTAGGTTCTAGACATTTTACATCTTATTTCTGTCCCCTAGAATAATACTCTTTTAACTTAAAGATAAGCAGGGACAAATTCACCCCTTCTATGTGCTTTATGTCTGTTATGGGCTGAACTGTATCCCTCCCCTGTCCCGATGAATAATTTGAAGTCTCAATCCCCTGTACCCCACCACGTCATTGTATTTGGAGACAGGGCCTTTAAAAAGGTAATTAAGGTAAAATGAGGTGATATGGATGGCTTTATTCCAATATGACTGGTGTCTTTATAAGAAGAGGAGATTAGGACACAGACATACACAGAAGGAAGACCATGTGAAGACACAGGAAGAAGACAGGCATCTACAAGGTAAGGAGAGAGGACTCAGAAGAAAGCAACCTTGCCAACACCTTGATTCTGGTCTTCCAGTCTCTGGAACAGAGAGTAAATACATAGCCTTTGTTTAATCCCCCAGCCCCCAGCCCCCAGCCCCCTCGCCTGTGATACTTTGTTATGGTAGCCCTAGAAAATGGATACAATGCCCAAAGTTTCTGCGCAGAGAAAGATGTCATGTTCCAGCATCATATACACATTTTCTCAACACATTGGCCACACATGGTTCACACTTATGAAATATGGTAGACAACAGAAATAGCTGTTTAGGTAATTCAAATTAAAGAAAGATAATTATCTCGATTCAGAGAAAGGGTTTGCAGATGGAATTAGTTGAATAATTGCTTGCCTATTCAGGCTCAACCTATCTATTTCAAATGATTTGCTCTATAAACATGCAGGGCACTCTCTAAAACAGCCCCCAGAAAAAGAATAAAATCATGAAATACTATACTATGAAATATCATGTCTTGGGCTATACACTGCTATAGCCCAAGACATGAAATACTAGGAACGTTTAAAATGTTCTCAGGAAAACTCAATGCAAGCCAAATCACATCCTTGATAGATGCCATGGCCATAGAGAAGGAAAGTGGTTTTAAATATGAAACTTTGTATTCAAAACCAAAGAGATTTATTCCTTACAATTTATCACAGTAACCTCCAGGAAGCTATTAGGAGACTTACATTTGACAATGGTTACTTTACTGTAAAAGGAGATGATTTGACCTTTGTAGAGAATGGGCACTTTCGCCACCTTGTCTACCAAATCCAGTTTTGTGTGTCCTCCTTGTAGAAGGAAAGAGGGAGGAACCAAGCAAAGAAGCAGAAATTCTCTAAGATACTAAGACCTTATTCACAAAAGCTTTTATTTCTTAAATCCACTGGGATATTTTGGCATGCCAGTTTACCTTGCTTTCTATGGACATCATGCCGTGTGTATTTCTTTGAAAATCACGTAAAAAGCCCAAGGCATGCAAATAATGTCGCAGGCTAATATGAAATATCTTTAGTTACCCTCTTTGAAGGTGGTGGAGCAGCCTTCTCCTAGATGCAGTACAGGAACTGAGTTAGGAATGAGTGTGTCTTATTTTTATTTTTCTTCAGATTTCATTTGAATGTAAATAATAACATAATAAATAGGTACAACTGAAATTTGTGAAGCAAGCACCACAGATGGAAAGTATAACAAATGTGTCATTGCTCTGTGCATTTTTAATTTATAACGGCATAACATAAAACATCTTCCCATCATCATAACTCCATGTATAATGCCACCTTATAAAATGATGTTATTGACATTATGCTTCTCTCCAGGCTTCTAGGTTTTTTTTGTGTCTAGGCATCTGAGGAGAGGTAGCCCTACCTCTAACAACAGTGACAAAATGAATTGACTGTATTTGTTAGAATCATAAATTTAAAAAAGGATACATTTCATGATACCAATATATATTTCTTTAATTCCTTTCTTACTCAGAGCTTCCAACACTGCTCTTATTTCCATGCAGTCAAAGGCTTTTTGTGCTCTGCTGACACTATACACAATGGTTCGTTTTATTTGACCATCTTCTCCAAAGAGATTCTGAATTTACTTGAATTCCATGGATGATTTCATACATTACATACTCCAAAGGGTAGAGAATCCGTAGGATTAAATTTCAACAGAGTCATTTTTGAAAGTTTTCTTTGTCATCGGCTCTAGGTTTCAACACTACTGCTATTTGTTCTCTCCAAGTTATATTACATTTGTAAATATCAAGAGGAAGGTCAGGTCAAAACATATCACATCATGATATCTAGGAAATAAATATAACTAAGTCCTGTAAATACCCATATACAGATAACATGTCTATTGTAGGTATACATACATACATAGTGGTTACTTAATGTGTTGGTTTCCTCACTTGTCTAATGAGTACTGTCATCACTCCCTCCTAATTTTGTGGGAGAATTCTGTGATGTAAATGTAAAAGATCTAGTACAGGCTTGTTATAACATTATTAGAAAATTTATTTAGACATTATCTTCTTTGTCAGTCAGACTTTGGCAAATATTTCCAGAATCTAATACAACTTCTATCTTAAATTATTCCTTTTGCTACACTGTCGGTGTACATGGGATTAGAAATAGTATTATTTAGCAAGAAAAGGATGGGGCTTTTCACTTATTTAGAAGTCTCCTGTCTGGAAATATTGTCAGTGAAATAGAAATAAAAGGTAAACAAAATGGATAGAGTAAGGCAGTGCTACTCTCATTCCTTGAAAACAATTTTATTCCTAGATAGGACATCAATTAGTTGTCAATTAAAGATAACCAAAATGAAGAGATTTGTAGCAATTATTGAGGATAATATTGTTTAATCTAAGTTATCTTTATTAATTGATCCATGGGAGTAGTTAAGAATTTTCTACTTCATATCACGAGAATAGCCAGAATTCTGCAAAGGTACACACAATGAGTGAAAGAAAGACTTATAAATTTTACAACTACTTGCATAAAGTGAGACACAATAGCTAGAGATCTATGCAAAGGTTTCTTTGTGAAACTACACAACAACACTATCCTCTACTGCATCTATATAATATTCCAAGTCCAGAATAGTGATATAGATTCCTTAATGGACGTATCTATTATCAATAACTGTTTTTGGTTTTTTTCTTTGTGAATAAAAAGTTTTAGAGATTTTTTTCCCACCTCAAAAGAGTCTGCCTGTCTGATGCCAGAGGCTTTCAGTTATAGAGCATAAACTCTTGTGTTCCTTTCTACCATGATTTCGAAGATTCATAATTCATACAAATAATTCACAATGTGGGCTGTTTTTATTGCAAAGGAGCTATAAAAACCAGTTGATAAAAACCGTCAAAACACCTGATAAGATGATACTCAAAAACCTACTATTGTTTAATATGAAGTGTGTGCTACTTATTGTTTTTTAAACATTTTTATTTATTTTATTTTGAAATAATGTATTTACACGAAGTTCAACGTACATAAGAGTATATTCAAAAGTCTCTTTCTAGTCTATCCAAAGATACGTAGTTTACTCCCTGACAGAAAACCTATATTGTCAATTTCCTATGTATCCTTTCGAAGACGTTTTCTATACTCAACTAATATCACCCTCAACTACCACTTTTTAAGAAAAACAGTAACAGTGACATATCTATGCACTGTTCTGCATTTGATTCTTTTCACTTGACAATATATCATAGAGATTATTCAAAATCAGGACAGGGAGCATCCTCATTCTTTTTTTACAGCTACATATTTACTTTCATGGATGTACAATACTTTACTTAACCAGTTTCCAATTGTCAAATATTTTGTATTGTGCTTATGTGAATAGTCTTGTACTTAGATCATTTAAAACTAAGTATTATATAAGTATGTAACTGCGTGAGTAAAAAATTCCTAGACCTGGAATTTCTAGGCGAGAAGTTGTGTGTATATTGTAAATTATTGATAGACCTTGTCAAATTACCCTCATAGCCAGTGAACCAATTTATGTTACCATTACAGTATTGAGAGACTATGGTTCATTGGGAATATATATTCATTACTGCCTGTAACTCTTCTCAGATGCCCATGGATAAATTGTGCCTTTGACTGTATAGTTGAAAAAACACATAACAAAGAATAAATGAGGAAAGATACAGACTAAAATATATACATGAAGTATTTGTTAAACACAAGAGAGACTCGTGAGAGATGTAACTTCTGATGAAAAGTTTGAATATTTAACAACTGGTAAACAACAGATGTTTAATAAATATATTACAATAATACAATTGGCCCTTGAACAACCTGGGTTTGAACTGGAAGGGTTTACTTAATACATAATTGTTTTTTTCAGTAGTAAATACTGCAGTGCTACACGACCCCAGGTTGGTTGAATCAGCGGGTGCAGAACCACAGCTATGGAGGAACTGTGTATATGGAGGGTGGATTATAAATTATACTCCGATTTTCAACTGCAGGGAGGGTCTACCACACCTAATCCCTGCATTGCTCAAGGGTCAACTGTAATTACAAATAAAAAAATAAACCCAATAACAGTGACTATTTTCTGATGAAATAAAAATCTAAATAGAAACAAGGTCAAATAAAAGAAAAAGGAATGAGCACGCTGAAAACAAAGTGAATGAATGGAATGCCATCATTATATGTCAATTTCAGCATCACATTTAGAGTGTAAAGGGAAACAAAACCATCAATTGAATAAATTAATATATTCACTCATTAAAAAATAAAACATCTATTAGGCGCCAGATGTGCTAAGTGCAAGAATTATGGGTGGGAAGGCAGTTATAAGGACAGAATGAGGATTGAAATATATCTAAGAAATGGTATATAATCTCTTGAAGTCTGACAATTCTTGAGTTCTCTAACAGCACTACGAGGATTGTGCTGTCTCTAGGGAAGGAGCTACCCCTTTAATTTTATATTTGCTTCATGACTACACAGACATGCTCAGTTAGTTGCTCAATAAGTACCTTTTTAATAAAGATGAGGATGAGGATGAGGACCATATAAACTTCCAAGTCTGAGAGTTATCTAGAGTTCCTCTTGTAGAAAACCAGGAAGACATTTGCTATGGTCTCAGGTGACCTGTTAGTACCAAGACACATTTCCAAGCAGCTGGGCATTCTGGCCTGTATGAGCCTCTCCCCTCTCTGCAGAGCAGAGATGTACTCAGGCTAACTTACCACACATGTTCTCTCACAAGAACGTCAGTGGAGGAAGCTGGAATGATGTCAGTGGAAAGACACAGGTTTCTTCGACCAGGTACTCTTCTCCTTGCTTTTCTTCTCTCCCAATCCAACACGAAACAAATCTGTGGCACTAACTCTTGGGCCTCTGCCTATGGTTCCCGATGTCACCCATGTCTATGCTGCTAATTTTCACTCTGGCCTACATTCTGCTTCATTTCAGATCCTGCTAACTATGCTACTCATCCTAGCCTGGTAATCCCATTCATTGCTGCTGGGGCACACCCTAAATAACTTAACACAGCAGTCCCCTCTCATCCTTGGATCTGCTTTCCGCAGCTACCTGCAGTCAACCACAGTCTGAAAATATTAAATGATAAATTTTAGAAATAAATAGCTCATGAATTTTAAGTTGCCAGTCATTCTGAGAAGCTTGATGAAGTCTCATGCAGTGCTTGCTCCCCCGGGGCCAGAATCTTCCCTTTGTCTAGCATAGCCTTTTTTAGTCACCTAGTAGCCATCTCAATGATCAGATTAACTGTCACAAAATCATAGTGCTTGTCTTCAAGCCACCCTTATTTTACTTAATACTGGCCCCAAAGCACAAGAGTGGTGGTGCTAGCAATTTGGGTACGCCAAAGAGAAGCCATGAAGTGCTTCCTCTAAGTGTGAAGGTAAAAGTTCTCGACTTAAGGAAAGAAAAAAAGTTGCATGCTGAAGTTACTAAGATCTATGGTGAGAACTGCTATCTGTGAAACTGTGAAAAAGGAAAAATAAATTCATGCTAGTTTCACTGCTGCACCTCAAACTGCCAAACTTATGGCCACAGTGCTTGGTAACTGCTTAGTTAGGATGGAAAAGGCATTAAATTTGTACAATAAGATATTTTGTGTGTTCGTGGACCTCTTGACACATCCACCTAACTTGTCCATATCCTCTGTATCCATCTGTTATTCCTCCTG